>NW_022196905.1:176790079-176801301 GCF_008632895.1 Mastomys coucha | reverse complement strand
TATGTTTGGAGTTATTTAAAATTTATATTGAGAAAAATGTATTTTCACTATTGTTGTAGACGAGCACCCACATAAGACTGTTAAATTGATTGTTGTTTTATATCAAACAACTTCTATAATACTTATTTTTATTATAATATTTTATAAATTTTAAGAAATATTACAAAAAAGATATTGTAGGTATTGAAGGGGGGTCTCTAGGAGGAGTTGAAGTACAAAAGCGAAACAAGAATGTGATTTAATTCTATTTACTTAAAATATGTTTTTAAATGTTAACAAATTCAGATAAATTGAAATCATGTAACTTTTCTCTTCATAATGCAATAAAAGTTAAAAAAAATATTTTGTTCCAGTGGAAGACAAATGACACCAGATTAAAAAAAAATCTATAACAAAAAAAAGCTTTAATCTACATAAGGAATAGAGACAACAGAAATGTCAAAAATCTCATTTTTTAAAAATTTTCTCTGAAATGTAGCTAGCTATTTAAAGCAAGAATGATGGTTGCAACTTTTGGCATCCATGACATATACAGGAGAGAAATAGGTGACAACGGTGACTCACAGGCCAGGAGGAAGCATCTACATGCAGTGTGACAGCGAGGAGGTGACATTGTGAGCTGATGATGGAACGAGATCAATATAAGACGAATATCATCAACCCTAAACAACCACCGAGAAGGTAAAACGCAGAGGTCGACGAGCCATCAGAGGTACAAGGCTATCAAAGGGAAGAGCATCTAGTAACCAGCCTCCAAAACAGCAGGAGAAAATAGGATGCCCAAAAAGAAGCAGACAGATGGTCTGCATAGAAAACAAACAGTACATGGGAGGTGGCGATGCATAGATTTCAATCAATAAGCACACAAAATGTAAATGTTCTACGCTCTACAATTAAAGCAAGGGAGGAACCGAGCCACGGAGATATTTAAGGAAAGAACACTGAATGCAGAGAATACAAGAAGCATGTGGGAGAGACAAAGCCAAACAAGAAGACCATGCAGATACAGAGAGAGCGAGGGCTAAGTGGAGGAAGTGAGGCCAGAGGTGTACACGGGAGCTTGTCCTAGAAGGAGGTGTGTATTAGTCAGTTGTCTATTGGTTGTGATAAAGACCACGACCAAAAGCAGCTCCGGTGGCAAAGAGAGAGTTTATTTCAGCTAAGAGTTTAGAGTCCATCATGCAGGGAAGTCAAGACAGGAACCTGTAGGCAGGAACTAAAACAGGCCAGGGAAGGATGCTGCTTCCCAGCATGCGCTGTGTGTCTTGTTCATCTGCTTTCTTATACCACTCAGGACCATCTTGGAGGGTAGCACCACCCTCATTGGTCCAGGCCCTCCCACATCAGCTATTAATCAAGAAAACGCCCCACAGAGTTGCCTACGGGCCAATCGGATTAGGGGTATTTTCCCAATTGAAGTTCCTTCTTCCCAATTGACCCCGACTTGTGTCAAATTGGGAAAACCCTAAGCAACACGGGTGGCATCAGACATCGCAGAGATTGCTTTTACTCAGTGCTCTGGGAGGGCACAGGGAATGGGCCACCCAGTATGTCAGCCCTAACTACATGTGCTCAATGTCCACAGCGATGGGCAGCTGATGGCTGCTTAGTGGCTTCAGGATGCACAGAGAAGGCACAGAGGGAATGTTTCCATCCCTGCAGAAAGCTCTGACGAACGTCACTGGAAGGCTTTGGAGATGACTGGAGTGTTGTGATGATAAACATTCACGCTGGCTTTCAGGTTGACTACAGGAGGCAAGGATGAAGGGAACAATGATACATTTACATATTTAGTACGTAACCTAAAAATAAAGAGGAAAACTCATTAAACCCCGAGATAAGTGGTGGTGGAGAGGGGAAGAATATTTTGTCACTAAAAGTAAATACTGCTTTAAACTTTTAAAGTTATGTGATGTCAAAGTGACTGACACAGGCCTTTTCTACTCAAGAATTCAGATGGCAGTGCAGGACACACTACTTTCCTGCTCTTCCTCCTCTTCCTTCTCCTTTTCCTCCTCTTCCTCTTCCTCCTCCAGTGCTGCTGCTTCTTCCTCTTCTTCCTCTTCTTCTTTCTCTTCCTCCTCCAATGCTGTTGCTGCTTTGTCCTCCTCCTCTTTTTCTTCCTCCTCCTTCCTCTTCCTCCTCCTTCCTCTTCCTCCTCTTCTTTTTCTTCCTTATCCTTCCTCTTCCTCCTTTTCCTCCTCCTCCTCCTCCTTCTTCTGCCGCTGTATCTTCCTTTGCATTCTCTTTACTTATTTACATTTTTAATACCTGTAACATGTTTTACATTTACATTATTGATGAACCTCAAGTTCATGTGCTCTCAGGAAGATGAAAATTAATTCTATTTCTTTCCTTTTTTGTTCTTTTATAATCTTGCAGGGGAAACTTCATACATGAACACTCAATCTCTATCACTCCTCCCCCCAACTCCTACCATGCTCCTTTCCAAATTCACAATCTTTTCTGTAATTGTTGTTATATGTATACACATATTTATGTGTACATGTATGTGTATATATGTGTGTATGTATGCATACATGTACATGTAATCTATTGAGTCCATCTAGCTTTCTGGTCAGCACTGTTGGTTGATTCTTTGCAGAGGTGTGAGACCACTCCATAACTGAACCATGGTCTGTAGCAGGAGCCGCTGTTACCTTGTCCAGCCTCCTCATCCATTACCACTTCTCCACACACTTCCAGCTGCCGACTCCCATTCCCTATGCACATTTTCTGGTCTCCACATCCTCCTGTACCTTTTTAGGTGAGATCCTAGAATCCATACTCCCCAGAAACAGCCATCAACCAGTCACATCTTCTCATTCACTCTCACCCCATCTTTCTGGCAACCATGTTCCAAAATAAGCCACTTCCACTACAATCTCCACCTCGGAGTCTCCTTCAGGGAAACTAAGAGTGAGAAACCATGCACTCTCATACATTCTTACTGCATCATGAGGTACTTTCGTTGGGGAAAGCTTATTCACTACACAGAGGTGGTTCTTGAAAGGTTGATCTAAAGAGCATTGGACTAATACACTCAATACAATGCAAACTCTATGTAAACTGATTTTGATGTTGGTGAGCGTGTTGGTTCATAATTAAAAGTATAGTCTGAGCACAATTAAATTACATTTCAAATTTTGGAAATATGACTTAAGCCATGTCTTCATATATGACATGAGGGAGCGACCAGCATGTAGCTAGTTGAGGTCTCAGCGGTTGTGATAAACACCATGACCCAAAGCAACCTGGAGAGGAAAGGGTTCATTTGGCTTACATATCTCTATCACAGTCCTTCCTCAGAGTAAATCAACGCAGGCACCCAGAGGCAAGAACTGAGGCAGAGGTCCTGGAGCAGCACAGGTTGCTGGCTTCCTTCCCTCTCATGGCTTGCTCATCCTTCTGTTTTAAAACTCAGAATCATCAGCCCAAGGGTGACACTTCCCACGGTGATCTGAGTCTGTCTGCATCAATCATTAACTAAGACAATGCCCACAGGACAAGCTGGTGAGGGCATTTATCAGGGTCTTCTTCTAAATGCAAGTAGCTTGTGTCCAGTTGACGAAACCTTGGCCAGCACAGGTACTGAGTGCCTTTCCAATTTATGTAACTAAAAAAATTGAGGAAACCCTATGAGACAAATATTTCCAGGAATCTGACAAAGACAACCCAAGAGAGTAATCCCTGTGAAGGAAGTGAGGGGAGCCCTGCAATCCCTAGACTTTCTGTTCAGAGTCATTTACCAAGGCAGATGGGGACACGGAGCTGCAGAGACAGCCTAGAGCAGCCAGATCTTGAAGGGTAGACAGCTAGAGAGCAAGACGCTACCCAGAAAAAAAAATGGTTGCCAAAATCTGCATAGGGGTTCACTGGAGTCCTTCACTAAATTCTAAAATACCCATTTGTAGTGTTAGAGTCTACAAAGTCAGACAAAAATATAACTACTACAGAGCCATAAACCAGGCAGTGACTGGGTTGGCAACTGTTAATCTTCATCTTCAGATCCACTGGATTCTGGTTCCCCTGGGAGTTTAAGGCACACTTCTGGATGTGTCTGTGAGGACTGGGTATGTCTGCACGGACATTTCTAGAAGGAATTAACTGAATGAGGAAAGGCCTACCCTGAAGGTATGTGGCATCATCCTATGGATAGGAGACCTGGACAAAATTAAAGGGGGAAAGGAGAAATCCAGCAGTGTTGGCATTCCCTTCTTTCTGCTTCCTGGCCTGCTATGGCATGCCATTCCTCCACTCCACCATGTCCTTCCTGCTGGCATAGGTTGACCCATCAGAAAGCAGTAAATCTTTTCCCTGTTAAGTTGTTTCTGTCAGCTGTTCTGTCCCAGCAAGGAGAAAAGTCACTGATACAACAGAGTTTAGACATGTTTGAGTTTCAGAGAAGTTATTGAATACCCAGGCTTCTATTCCTAAAGTGAAGGCTTGAAAACTATAAAGATGTCTCCTCATTAAGAAATTTTAAGAAGTTTTACCTGTATCTAGCAATGTTTTCCATATCATAAATTGAAATTGTAGTTAATAAAATGATAGGCCTGTCACATATTAATGTAAATAACATTTTATGAAAAGAATTTCTTTCTAAAATAAACCAATGAGCACAGCCACATAGCTCATTTGACAAGTGAGAACACTTGTCAAAAGTCCTTTTTCTGCCCTTCACAGAGGACAGCTGAATTCTCATATGAGCTTTTTAACTCAGCCTGTTAGGAAATGGTAGTTTGATTTCAGTCTATGAATAAAATCTGTTCAGACACAGCTAGGTGGTTGACCATAAAAACCAGTGCTTCCTCTCCAGATATTAAAGACTCAGCCTTTGTTATAGTGAGGGTTAATTTATGTCCTTCTTTATAGAAGAATATGTTGAAGTCCTAACTCCTGGTGCTTCCAAACATATCTTATTGACAGCATAATCACCCCAGAATTAACCAGTTCAGATTAGGTGACTGCATTGGGCGTAAGTACTATGGGATTCATATCGTAAAAGTGGGGGATTTGGATATAAATGCATTGGGATATAGGAAGAGACATGGGGAGAAAGCAATGGAAGCATGGAGCCTAGATAGGGAGTGTGATGCCACGAACCAAGGACCATCGATGACTATGAGGAGCTGGAAGGGACAGGAGAGATCCTTCCCCTGGGGATATGAAGGAGCATGGTCCCACTGACACCTCTGCATCAGACTCCTGCCTGTGAGGCAAGACGTTTCTGTTCCCTGGGAAAATTAGTACTGACAGTAATGCCAGTATTTAAAAAGTGATGGTTTCCTGAGAGTTGGCTGCCATGAGGAATCAGACTGTCAGCGTTTCATAACGGTCTTACTGACATGCTGTCATGCACCTGGTACTTTGTGCAGATCTTTCTTTTATGCAATGTGAGCGAGCACACACACACAGACACACACACACACACACACACACACACACCTGCCACCGTCATGAAAGTACCCAATAAGGGCATAAAAGTGTTGGATCTCTGGAGCTACAGAAGACTGTGAGCTCCCCAATATGGATACTGGGCAGCAAATTCTAGTCCTCTGCAAGAGCATCCAACGCTTTTAACTTCTGAGCCACCTCTCCAGCCCTGTTCACACCTTTCTAATACAATTTTAAAACTGCCCTGGTTAATGCCTCCAGTGATACCATCAGGAAAGATGGCAACTGTTGGGAGAGCATGAAGCTTGTGGTTTCAGACACAAGCTTTGCAAAGTTTGATTTTTACTTTTGGTGTTCTGAACTATGTTTTTTTTTTCCCCTTAAAATGACAGTGATTATCGCACATGTTTGAGGAATGTGTCTTCCTATGCCTTTGAATAATCACATAGGACTATCGACCACTTTACAAGTAAAGCTCAGTGCACTGTCAAGAGCAGCTAGGTGTGCTTGCATATCTAGCCTTGATGAGAATATAGAATAAGCAGAGTGTCCACAGTTAGTAGGGAAAATAAGTTGATGCAGGCATTGTGGGAAAGAGTATCAAAGTTCTTTAAAAAAAAAAAAAAAAAACAAAAACCAAAAATAGAACTCACTGCATGATCCAGCAATCCTACTTCTGGGTCCACATCCAAAGAAATAGAAATCAACATTTCAAAGAGATAATGCTCAGGTTTACTACCACAGCATCCAGAAGAGAATGGCTAACACAGCCTCGGGCCCCATCGGGGAGTAAAGCGACAAAGAAAATGTGCAGTACATAGTCACATGGAATATAATGAAGGAAGCGCCACCATTGGCAATGATGTGGGTGAACCCAGACAGCGTTATGCTAAGTAGAATAAGCCAGGTGTACAAGCACAAATACTACATGATCGCACAGAGTCCAACTCATAGAAGCAGAGAGCAAAAGGCTCAGTCAGGGCATGGGGACAGGAAAATGGGGGTTCTTAGATCTTAGTTATAGGATGGATATATTCAGGAAACTTAATGTACTAAATCATATCCATACTGCATAATAATATCTTGTATTCTTGGAATTTGCTAAGAGTAGATATTCAGTATTCATACCATAAAAATTATGGTGAGCTGAGGGGGGCTACTAATAGGCTTGGCTGTGGTAATAAATTTTATATATGTGTGTGTGTGTTTGTGTATACACATAGTTATATATACACATATACATATTGAAATTATGAAACAGCAGAATTAAAAATTACATGCTTGTGAGAAGTGGCAGTGATAAGATCAGATGTTCAAAGTCCGCCTCAGCTACACAGTTCAAGAACAGTCCAGGGGTCATTAGACCCGGTCATCCAAAGAATAAATAAATAAAAATAAAATGAAAATAGAGATTTGTTTCCAGACATAAAAGTCTTAAACATAATACTTTAAAATACATTTAAAATATAAACATTTAAAACATTCTAATTATCTGAAGAGCAATGTACTAAAAAATGTTGACTTTCCTGGCAAGTTCCATTACTTACTGTGGCAGGGTACTTAGTAAAGTACCCTGACAAAACACCTTGGGTGGCGAAGGGTCTTCCTTAGCTCCAGCTTGAGGCACAGTCTATCACATTGAGTGGGTCCTGGTGACAAGCGCTGGAGACTGCCACTCACTTTGCAGTCACAGTCGGGAAGCTGAGGACATCGAACATCCATCTGATCCTCTTCTTTCTGTTCAGTCCAGATCCCATACTTAGGATGGTTTTCCTACTGCAGTTAACCGAACTTAGAAAAACCACAGTGCTAGTCGGCAGGCTGATAGTACTGCACAACTCCGAACTCTAATCGTCTCTTTCCATCTCTAGTGTGCAGTGTCCTTGGAAGGCTTCACTTTGTAAAGTTGTGTGTATATGCACATGTATGTGGATATGAGGACATATGCACCTGTGTGTGCGTGAGTGTGGAGGGCAGAGGTGAAAATGAGTGTCTTCCTCTATCACTGTCTACTTCTTGTTTGGCAAGGGTCTCACACCACCTGGAGCTTATCAATGAGCTTCAAGCATCAACTTTCCCCAGTGGTGGGATTACAGACCTAGGCCCACATATGTAGCTTCTGTCTTTATGTGGGTGCTGAAACTCTGATCTCAGGTCTTCATGCTGGCACAACAGGCACTTATCAATCGAACATCTCCTTGACTCCCGGAGTTTTGATTCTTTAAGACAATGACCATGTCCTAGCCACTTTTGAGCCCTAACAATCTAACCCACTTCATGTGTGCAATCATGTATGTGGGGGGGGGGGGATGTGCATGTGTGTGGAGGTTGATGTCAAGTGCTTTCCTCAATCTCTCCCCATCTTATGTTTTGACGAAGAGTCTGCAGCTGAACCTGGGTCTCACAGCTTGACTAGACTGGCCAGCCAGCAAGCCCTAGAGAACTTCCTGTCTCTGCTTCTCTGTCACTTTGATTATACACGCACACCAGTTGTTTTGAATTGTAGATCTTAACTCATATGTTCAAGCTCCTGTGGCAAGTAGTACTTCACTGACAGCCATCTCTGCAGCACTAGCACATTTTATAACATATACACATATGATATATGTATGTATATACATATATATAATATATGTATGTATGCATATATATATATATATATATATAATTGTTGCATGAGTGGCATGCAACACTATATTATCATCAAGATAGCTGGCTAAGGCCAGTTTCCTTCTGTCATAGGTGCAGATGCTCCTAGCTGAGCAAACACTTTATTGGCATTCGCTGTGGCTCAGCATGGTACATCTGGAGGTTTCTTTTGCTCTCATTCACAACTAACCAGGCCTAACCCTGCTTTGCTTCTGAGACTGTGTGAGGTCATTTATGTTCAGGGTAGTTGGACTGTGGGCAATTTTTCATGCTGCTGCCTGAAATAGTATCATGAAATGAATGAATTCCTACTGAGTTTGAACCACATGTAAAATAAATTCTGGATTTCCAATCCTGGACATCTAGGATTCTAATTAGGTAATATTTGTGTATGATTAAGATTCTTCCTGGAAAAAATTATTTCATAGTTTTCTAATTTTTGGTACATATTCTAGTAGAAGATTTGGCATTTATGATTATAGCCTTAGTGTTAAGATCTATTTATGCAGAAAATTAAAATATTTTCATAATAAAAGTTTCTACTTTGAAAAAAATCAATATTTGGTTGAAAGTGAACCAACATCTTAGTTATTAGTGTCTTGCACAAAGATGTGCAATATCAAGCTGAATTGCTATTAAACATTCTGCTTCAGGGTCTACAGAGATGGTTCATCAGTTGAGGGTACTTGCTGCTCTTCCAGGGGACCCAGGAATCCCCATCCATGTCAGACGGCTCACCATCTCTTGGAACTCTAGCTTCATGGGATCAGATATCTTCTCTTGGCCTCCTTGGCCACAGATACATACATACACACAAGTAAAAATGAAATCATATCTTTTAAGGGTTGGGTGGAGGGTTTTTTTTTCCTTAGTTCTGTTTTTAAATTTTAGTCTGTTGGCCTTTAATCACCTCTAGGAACAATTGCTATCAAATATAAATGGTCCCTTTGATTTGACTCTAATATCAAAGGCATCATTATTATCAAGATTAATAAAACTACAAGCACACTCAGACCTAGTCAATTTAAACTAAACTATATTAAGATAATTGGTTCAGCTCTCTGGGCCAGAGGAATTTTTGTAATTTTATGTAACACCAAGCACTGGAGATCCAAAAGCGTTTAAGATGCATGCCTGTGATGGTTAACACACAATGTGTCAACGTGACTGGGCAACAGGATGCACAGGTATTAATTGGGGATTCTTCCGTCAAAACCCTTCTAGAAGAGATTAGTATTTAAGCACTGATACCAAGAGAAGAAAATAATCTCATCAATGCAGATGGCTGCATCAAATTATAGAAGGCCTGAACAGGACAGACCCAGAGCCAAGGCAGTCAGCTGCTCAAATAGCCATTTTGTCCTGTCCTCAGAGTGGTGATCTTGGTTCCCAGAGCCTCACCGTCAATGAAGGGGCTCACATCATCAGCCCTCTGGTTCTTGGGCCTTTGTTCCTAACCCAGAACTTCTATCATTGATGTGCCTAGTTTTCAGGATTTCAGATCTGAACTAGAAGCCTTTTTTTTTTTTTTTTTTTTTTTGGCCTTCCAGCCTGCAGATGGCAGATGGTGAGGTGCCTCAGCTTCCACAGTCATGCAAGTCAATCACACACACTGCTTCTCTGTCTATGTCTGTCTGTCTATCTATCATCTATCTATTTATCTGTCTATCTGTCTGTCTGTCTGCCTGCCTGCCTGCCTGCCTGCCTGCCTGTCTGCTTGTCTGTTTATCTGTCTATCTTCCTATCTATGTAACTGTCAAATCATGCTGCTGGAGAACTCTGACTAATACCATTTCCTAAGACTTTCCATAGTGGGAACAGACCTGCAAAGTGAGGCTTGCAGAACGCTGTGGTAAGTGTGATCCAGGAATGCACCTGCAGGGTGTGTCACGGATGCAATCACGAGGAGACAAGGATTGGCGTGGGAGAGTCACAGTCTGGGGAAGCTTCAGAGAGTACATTATACTGAGTTAATACTGGATAGATAAGCTATCCATATAAAGAACATTACAGTTGATAAGAATAGAAAATGTGAAGGCACAGATGAAGGATCTAAAAATGGCTGTTTATGCAGAATCACTTGAGTGAAAGATTTCTACAGGGTATTAGCAAGATATGAAGCTGCATAGACAGGTGGGCCCAGAGCAAGAACTTCCTGGAGAATTAAGATAATTCGTGGAGAATGTTAGCATCAGGGCCGCCAAAGCCCGTGACGTCACATGGGCGGGCCTCACAGACCTGTTGCCAGGGCAATAGCCGCCATATTCCCAGAATCCATTGGGCTCACCTCCCACCTTGACCTGCGGCCACTATGTCAGAATCCACACACACACACACACACACGTGTGTGTGTGTTTGTGTGTATGTGTGTGTGTGTGTATGTGTATATGTATATGTATATATGTATGTATGTATATGGGGAATGCTCCTCTCTTACTCCCTCTCTTTCTCTCCTCTCTCTCTCCCTCCTCTTTCCGTTACTGCCCCCTCTCTCCCTCTCAATTAAACCTCTTACAAGTGGAACTGTTTGGGCCTAGTATGTGGTATGTCCTGATGTGAGCCGCCATCCTGACACACCAGAGAACTTTTTAAAAACCCTTAACAAAGAGGGGACCTTATGAATGGACATTTTCTCTTTCTTTTTTCTTTTACTCTTTCTACATTTAGACAGGATCGCATTGACAGCAATGGAACTCGCTATGTAGACAAAGCTGGCCTTGAACTCACAAAGATCTCCCTGCTTCTGACTCCCACCTACTGAAATTAAAGGCGCACACTCCCAGCCTGAGCTCACATTTTCAATAACACTGCCAAGGTTCAAAGTGCAATGACAAAGGGATGGAATTTCTTATCTGAAATAATTTGCTCTGCAGAAACCTGTAAGAATAGGAAGTATTATGATATGGAAATATCACTAAAATGAATTCCTAGCCTTGCTGAAATGTCTACTTTTTGGCCTCCTGAAGACTTTGAAGGAGTAACATAAAGATGGTATCTTATACCTCTCCCTCCATGGTGACCCAGGGAAAGAGAAGTTGACTGAACACAGGGAAGCAATGAGGAAGGACAGAGGACTTCAGCTGCAGCATAGCTGATGACCGACCCAGCATTATGCCCTAGGCCACGCAGGCGAACAAAGGTTCACTGGTGCTGAGCATCAGGAAGTAAAGGAGCGG
>NW_022196905.1:176776520-176790069 GCF_008632895.1 Mastomys coucha | reverse complement strand
GTAGCAGTACAGTATAGTCTTCTTCGTTGTTGCTGGATTTTAAATCACCTAGGAGACACGATTTTGGAAGTTGGGGAGGACCTTTCCAGGGATGCTGAAAGGAAGAGAAAAGATTCAACCTGAATGCGGGCAGCGCTATCCTATGGGCTGAGGTTCCAGGCTGACTAAGAGGGGGAAAGGAGAGAGCAGTTGAGGACCAGCGCACATTTCTGTTTGCTTCCTGAATAGGCACGATGGGACCTCCACCTCATATTCCTACTGCTAGGCCTTCTCCATCAGAATAGACTCTACCCTCAAACTCAAAGCCCAAACAAACCCAGGCCAACAAGAAAGGTAAGTAGCAGTAATTCTGTAAGTTCTCACTAGATGAGGTGGTAGTTTACCAACTAAAAAATAGGAAACCTGACACATCCTACTGGCTTACCTCCTACTGTCCAAAGCGGGGCAGAGTCACCCCCTGTGTGATCTGCCAGGAGATGAAGTATCTGGGAGTTACTCTAGGTAACCGCCTCTATTTCAAACCACACTAACCACAGACCTTTAATAACATTAATGTTCCTAATTAACAGCTTTAACATTATCTGAGGCCCAAGGGAATGGCACAGGAAGGAAGGGGCCTGCTTCGCAAATGTGAGGACCCAAGTTCAGATTTCCTGCGCACAGGTAAAAATACTGAGCATGGTGCTACACACCTACCTGTAATCCCAGTGCTGGGGAAGTGGGGACGGGAGGATTGTGGGAGCCCACTACAGCCAGGCTGGACACAGGAGGATGGCTGGGGCCTGGTGACAGCCAGGCTGGTCATGGGAGGAAGGCTGGACCTGGTGACAGCCAGGCTGGACATGGGAGGATTGCTGGGGCCTGCTACAGCCAGGCTGGACACTTGCTGAGCTCCATGCTCAGACACTTTGCTTCATAGGTAAGGTAAAGAAGGGATTGAGGGGGACACCTGAATTTGATCTCTGGGCTCCATCCATACCCACATGCGAACATGTGCACATAAATGCACATCCCACCATGTGTACATACACAAAATTATCTGCATAATCAAAGTTACATTTTGAAAAATCATAGCAATGAGAAAGAAATGATCCTTGGAGTAAGAAGGTTTTCCTGTAAGTCTATACTTAGCTGACCTTTTGACCGTTTGGAATCTGCCTTTTGGTCATTTAGAATCTGGGTCCTTCCCCAAAGCTTCTGAATTTCCCTACTGTGCCTGGCTCCTGCCTTCCACCAATGCCTGTAGTTAGACCGTGTTGGCTCCCCACAGTTGAGGTTTGCAAGCATGCAATGGAAGCTTGGCCAGTTTAGTCTCCCCTAAGGCTTTAAATGTTGAGCCAAAAACAGAGCTAGTCCATCTTGGGAGGAAGCATTCAATCTTCCTACATTATATGAGGTATCCATACATGTTAAGAAGGTTCTTTCTATTTCTACCTAGTCTTCATTTTTTTAATAAAAAATGGACATTGGATTTTGTATAATGCCTTTTCTGCATCTTTTAAGCTTGTCATAGAATTTAGTTCGTATTTAGTTAATATGATGTACTACATTGGTTCACTTTAAAATGACAAGCCAACATTGCATCCCTGATGGGGGGTAATACATCCCACTCACACATAAGCATAAACTTAAAGAAAAAATCACAGATTAATGGACTACATGCAGAAAAAAAATGACTCATGAGAACAGGAGCATGTGTTCAGCATAGTATTTGCATAAGTCACTGTAATCTGATGAATATGACCATTATGAATGCAGTTTGATGTTTCAAAATTACTGTCAGAAATTCCAAATCCTGTGTGGCTAATGGCAACTGCTAGGGCAGGTAATTCTATAGCTTTACAGAAGTGATCACCACCACAGAGGCTGAGTTGACTTTAATTGTTATTTTCCAACTATAAACTTTGCTAATCTCTGTTCGCTAAACATAGTGAGTCTCCATCAGTGTGTTGATTCTTGATTCTTCAGCACTTAGACTAGAGAACTGTGTGGGTGTCTCCAAATGTGACAAAAACAACGAAGGGAAGAAGGTACTGATGGATGACAGCTATGATGAGTCTTTAAGTCTTAAAGACTTAAGGAAAGAAAGGAAATTTAAGAAGAAATTTGATGAAATAAAAAAAGCCAACATGGGAGCTTATTTAGGAGTCAAATCTGGATGAATCTTCTCAGTGGTTAGTTGGGTAATGTGGCCAACTGTCACTTTGCAGGAACTCTCCTTGGCTTCAATATGACCTTTTGAGAATCATTTCCCACCCGAACCCCACTTGCATTTGTGTGGCCAACAGGCGGCTGGCATAATGCAGTATTGACACCCGGGCACTCTTACATTGTGTTTGTGCCTGTTTTAGTTACAAGCCACTTCTACACTAATGACCACTTTGTTTTTTCTTTCCTCATCCAAACTATGTCACTTATGAGATATTGCAACTTAAAATGTCACTCTTTCTACTTATAACAAGTCATCAAAATGGCATCACCCTTTAGAGTGGGCTAAGTACTCATACTCTTAGGTTTGTCTTCATTAACAATTAACACCTTTTTCTGTGCTTCCCTAAAGACAGCGTAATGAAGACACAGCATGCGCTTCAGAGAAAAGATCTTGAAGTTGTGCAGTGGAAAAAATAGTGTGTTATTCATGCTTTGTTTACAGCTTATCATCTAAAACAGGGGTGGTAACTCTATCATGCACATTGATCTGGGATGCAGTGATGTGACCATAAGCTGAGAAGCTTACACAGAGCAGCAGTTCGCAGATCTGGAACCTGGGAAGTTCACCATCAAAGCTCTAGAAGATTCAGTGTCTAGCAAAGCTGCCTTCCTGGTGTGCAGTCTGGGTCGTGTCTTCTTGCAGTAGAAAATGCAAGCCACTGGGGATGGGTGGGGTTATAAACTGAAAAACTTGACCATTAATCTCATGGATGATGGCTCCATCCTCCTGGCTGACAGTGGAGACTAGTTATCAGCATAGGAATCCTGGATAGCCTGAATATGGAGACCATTGTTGCAGCAAGAAGTTATTGTGAAAAGGGAACCTCAAGGGGTACAGAAGGGGAGAGCTCTCAGCCAAGTGTCTAGGGACATTGGCAACAGCAGCTGCTCACATTGTAGGCGTCCAACAAGCCATCCCAGCATCTAGTAAGCAGTCTCTGTACTGTGCTCTCCCCACATTGATGGTTCAGTCTAGAGACCCATGGGGCAATAATTCCATCGGCTCTCTTCTCACTTTCCCACATTTGCTTTATGCTCACTTACCCAACACAAGCTCCCCACTCAGTGTGCCTCTCACATGGCCCTCCCAGCTGTCTGCCCTAGAGCCAAACTCAGTGCCAGTGTTGTTGAATAACTCATCCCTCTTTGTCATTCCATGTCCTGGCAGAACCGCATACTCTTAGTTCCCTTCCACTTCATCAAAGAGGATCCAGTTCCATCAATCGTTTTCTCTATTCAGTACTACTAGATCATGGCCAGTGTGGGTTTTGTCCACTTGACACAAACTAGAATCACCTGTGTAGTGGAAACCCCTGTTGAATTACTTCCATCGGACTGGCCTATGATCACATTTGGGGCATTTTCATGAGTAATCATTGACATGGGAGAGCCCCGCCCAGCAAGTGAACAGCATTCTTACTTGGTCCTTGGTCTCTGCTTCAGTTCCAGCCTCTGGGTTCTTGCCCTGTCTTCCCTTGCTAATGGACTGGAAACTGTAAGATGAAATAAACCCTTTCTTCTCCATGTTATTTTTGGTCAGTGTTTTACCACAGCTGCAGCAGCAACAGCAACAAAACAACAACAACAACACTCTGAGACATATTAAAACAAACAAAAATAACAGTCTTATTTTATTAGCTTCCCCCCCACACCAGAATGGCATCAAATTAAAGGCCTGATTTCTAAGTCTTCCTTAGTCACTTAATTGGCTGTATGGTTTCAATGTGCAGTCTTTCAGGGCTCCATGTATGAAATCAGATGGTGCAAGCTGGTCTGCTCTCCAGTAGTTTTGTTTTTTATTAATTTCACCCACCGATATGAGTGCATTTGATTGTATTCACCCTAATTACCTACCCACATCTCCTTTCTGTTCTCTCTGAACCCCTTTTCCAACAAGCCTCTCTCTTACTACTATCATATCTTTATCCTTTTTATAACTTGCTGAGCTTAAGCAGGCACCTCCATGAGCTTGGGTGTAGGGTTATTTACTGAACCATGTATAACTTACTAGTGCCTAAACTACTGGAAAAAAAATGATTCCCTCTCCCCCAGAAGCCATTAACTTCCAATAGTTCGTCATTTAGGTGTGTGGGCCTCCCACCCATCCATGGTAGAATGTTTCTGGGCTCATTCTTGTGCAGCTGACCACAGTTTCTGAGAGTCCCTAATTTCAACAGCTCTGTCACGACAGAAGAGAGCATTTCACATCTCTTCTAACCACCCTCTGCTCTTTTATTCCTTTCCTCCTTCTTTAGAAATGTCCCTCTAGTGTTGGAGGTTGGGAAGTTACAGACATCCCACTTGGGGCTGAGCACTCATATATCACTTATTATGAGCACTTTTTGACCAGAGATGAGTCTCTGTGTTAACCTATGACCACGGCAGAAGGAAGCTACTTTGACCAATGCTCAAAATGACATGAATATATCGTTAATATATAGTAATATATTATACTTGTGTAAACCACAAGTGTTTAGAGAGCAGTTTAACACCATATCTATTTAGCAGAACAACATTAGTAGGTTCTTCCCTGGAGCCTATCACTTTCCCAGCCATTGGCTTTTGATGAAGTTTACAGTTCCAAGCATGAATGTCCCTACTGTGACACAGGCTTCATAGTCAATCAGAAAGCCTTTAGTTACCTCCAAAACGGTCATGAAACTATTTTACCAGTGGACATGTCTTTCCAGGCAGGCTAACACTGTAATACACAAGGTCTAGAACCGCGTAAGACCATTGACATCATACACCAGCAGCCTGCATAGCACCTTCGAGTTCTCCATTCAAACTCTATTTTAAAATCATATTTTTTAAAATTAGGTTTTTTTTTAAAGTAGGTTTCCATATGACCTTCCCATGCAGCCTTAAAGTTTTGTTAATACTTCCTATTTCTTGAACACTGACTTTATGGCCTGTGCAACCAGAGTCGTATTCAGAAAGCCCTTGTCTATGCCTGTCTCTTGAAGTATATGCTTTACTTTGCATCCCCAGGAACCACAGGTTATTTAATTAAAAACCTAGTGACAGGTGTGGGAAGTCCCGATAACTATCTGTCATGGAGACGTCAGAGACCCCCAAAACAATTGGTTGCATGTGATTATCATCTAAATCTAGGTGATAAAACTCTTGCTGAGGACACCACATCCTTTGGCTGCACACATAAAGAAATCAAGCAGGAATTAAGGCGGATGCTCCCTTCATGCTGGCAGCATCCATAGAGCCAGGAGGTGCTACTACACTGGCTGATGGGTACGTCTTCAATGGTCTTACCCAGCTCTGGACCTGTCTGCTATAATATTGATTCAGGCCTTCAGGCCTTATGTTGAAGTTGTTGGTCAGGTTGTAGTTATGTCTGAGATAAGAGATAAAGATCTTGGTTTATCATCCTTCTACATATAGGTATCCAGTTTTCCCAGTACCATTTCTTGAAGATAATCCCCCCTCCAGTATATGGTTTTGGCATCTTTTTAAAGAATTAGGTGACTATCCTTGCATGGACTTTTATCTGGGTAACTTATTCTAATCCACTGATCTATATGCCTGTTTTCATGCCAATGCCATACTGTTTTCATTACTACAGTTTTGTAGGATATGTGAAAATCAAATAATGGTGGCACCAGAAGATTCTTTTTGCACAAGATTGCTTTGGTTTATCCGGGGTCTTTTGTGCTTCCATATGAGTTTTAAGATATGAATCTTTATCATGTTGAGAGATATTCTTTCTGTGCTGGTTCATTTTTTGTCAACTTGACACAAGCTAAGGTCATCTGAGGAGAGGAAACCTCAGCTGAGGAACTGTCTCCATCAGATTGGCCTGCTGGCAAATCCATTGGACATTTTCTTGATTGATGATTGGTGTGATGACTGGGCAGCTGGTCCTAGGTTGTAGAAGCCATGAGTGTAGCACATAAGCAGCATCCTTCCCTGGCCTCTGCATCAATTCCTGGCTCCAGGCTCCCTCCTTGAGCTCCTGCTCTGACTTCCCCTCATCACAGACTATGAACTGCAAAGTGAAATAAACCTTTTCCTCCCCAAGTTGCTTTTGGTCACAGTGTTTTTCACAGAATAAAACAAAAAAATTCTAATTAAAACACCTTTTACTTAGTTATTTTAAGTTTCTTTATGACCATTATCTTGAAAGGATACTAGAAAGCCTTTCCTTGTCTTTTGAGGTCACAGCGTGACAAGTCCTTGAGCCATTTATATCATTTATAACATTTATCATTTACATATGTTCAGTCGTCTCTGTGTCTCCAAAATAAAGCCAATTTGATCATAATAAATGATATTTTTATATATTCTTAAATCCAGTTTGGATTTTGTCTTAGAATTTGGTATCGATGTTCATCGGAGAGACTGGTGTACAATTTCCTTGCTGCGTGTCACATGTTTGTCTGTTTTGGGGATCAGGACACTAACTCACTCCATCACAAGAGTTTGGTGGCATTCCTTGCTTTCCCTTGTTGTAGATAAGTTTGAGGAACATGGGTGTTAGCCATTCCTTAAAGGTCTGCTGAAAGTCACCAGTGAGTCCATCTGGGCCTGTTCTTTTTTAGTTGTGAGATTTTAACTACTGCTTCTATCTCACTTCTTGTTATAGATCTGCTTAATTTATCTCATCTTGGTTTAATTTGGATATGTCATCTATAGCTAGGAAAAAATTGTAATGTTTTCAGTTTAGTGGGATATTTTCTATAAGGTATGAGTTCCCTCTATGTCTGTAATATCGGCCTTCTCTCCCTTCTCTCGGTTAGCTTACCCAAGGTTGATGGATCTTATTTATCTTTTCAAAGAAGGAACTCTGTGTTCCATTGATTCTTTGCGTTTTGTTGTTGTTGTTAATTTCAATTTCATTAATTACCCCCTTCTGGGTTTTACATTTCTTTCTAAATACTGCCTTGAGGTTTGGCTTCTGCTCCAACCCTCGCCTCCCACCCCCACCCCAGGGGCTTAAGGACGAATCAGTAAGTTATTTATTTGAGCTCTCTCTTACTTCTTCGTATAGACACTTAAAGCTAGAAAGTCCCTGTTTAGAATTGCTTTCCTTGTGTTCCATAGGCTTGGGTAATTGTTGTCATTATTTGATTCTAGGAACTTTTTATTTCTTTAAAAACCTGTTTGTTAGTCAATAGCATTTGTTTAATCTACATCTGTTTGTACATGTTCAAGAGTTTTTTGTTGCTCTTCGTTTGTACTTTTATTCCATTGTGATAGTATAAAACACAAGGAATTATTTCAGTTTTCCTGTGTGTGTTAAACCTTGCGCTATACCCTACTATACGCCACTTCTTTGAGAAAGTTTTATGTGCCTCTGAGAAAAATGTATATTCTGCAGTGTCTGGGTGAATTGTCCTGGAAATGTCTGTTTAATCCATTTGATCTAGGATGTTGTTTCATGCAGATATTTCTCTTTATTCTCTGCTGGACTGGCCTACAGCTTGGCCTATAACTAAAGTCACCCACTCCCATTGTACTAGAAGTAACCTGTGACTTTACATCTAGTACATATTATGAAAGCAGTTCCACCCATGTTTGCAACACACGTGTTTAGGATAATAATGTCCCTACTGATGGCTTGTCCCCTTAATCAGTATGAAGTGGCCTTTACATTTTCTCACTGACTTTTGGTTACTGTCTATTCTGTCTAGGATTAGAACTGAGACATCTGCATGTCTCCTCTGTGCCTTTGCTTGGCACACCTTTTACCAGCCTCTCTCCTTAAGGTGGTACCTGTCTTCTGGGATGAGGGATGTTTCCTGAATGCAACAAATAGAAACGTCCCTGACTTCTTGTCCAATCTGCTAGTCTGTGTCTTTTGACTGGGGATATTGAATATTGAGACCATCAATATTCAGTTATTATTTAAAGACATGTATTGATTGCCACTGTGCTTATTTTATAATGTTTGGTGTTTTCCTTTTCTTGTGCTCATGACTCTAGTGTGACTTACTTTTTCCTGCAGCTTATGGCTGGATTTATTTATTTTTTTATTTTTCTCCACAGTCTAAAGAGTTCTTCTCTCAAAGATCTTTTTTTTCTTCTTCTTCTTCGAGACAGGGTTTCTCTGTGTAGCCCTGACTGTCCTGGAACTCACTCTGTTGACCAGGCTGGCCTTGGACTCAGAAATCCTCCTGCCTCTGCCTCTCAAGTGATGGGATCAAAGGCATGCGCCACCACTGCCATGCCCGAAGGGTTCTTCTAAGTACCGCTATAAAGATTAGTGGTCATGAATTCCTTCAGCTTATTTTTATCATGAAAAGATTCTTTTCTCCTTCTATTGTGAATGATAGCTACTATATCTTTCTCTTCCCATTCCATAGCTTTAAATTTTACTTTGAGAAGATCTTCTGCTATTATGGTGGGCCTGCCTTTATTTGTGACTTTATATCTCACTGCTTTCAATATTTCCTTTGTTCCATTTGTTTAGTGTTTTAGTTTTAATATGATAAAGGAAGGTTCTTCTCTAGTCTTGTCTGTTGGATGTTCCAAATCCAAATCCACAGATACTGTCTTCTCATCATACAAATGTCACACTAGACAATTAACATAGGACCTTTTGATTCCAATAACTACTGAGTGATTAAACAAACCAAGATAGTGCGATGTATACTCAGACTTTAGTTACTAAGGTTAGGTGTGGAAAGTAAGTAGAAGAGGATGGATTGAGAGAAACACTGAAAAAAAATCTTAAGGTCTAACTGAGCTACATACAAACGAAAGCAAAACCATCCTGAGTAGAAATTAACATTCAAAATATAAATAGAGTACCTATGACTTTCTGTTACAGTTGCATTGACTTGGACAGTGACATGTTCAGATCCCTCTGGCTCTTGCAGGCTCCCCCTGGTGCTGTGTGTGAGAGAGAAGACTAGGAGTCCACAGTCTCTGCAGACTCCTTGGTTGTGCCTTTCTGATGTTTAGGGGGAGGGGAGGCTCTAAGTCATTCCCTGGTGGTTCTCTCAGACCCCTGCGCCCCACCCGGCCCTTTTCTGATTCTGTGGGTTCAGGGTGATGAGCAGAGCTTCTACTGCAATTTCTACTGCTCTCTCTGTGACAGCTTGGATCAGAGGGCATGGCACCAATTCAAGAGTGTGTGCCAGATTTGCCTCAGAGCTCTCTTGGCTTAATAAATTCCTTTATTGCACTTGTCTCTTGTATATTATCTTGTCCGTTTTCTTTCGGTGTCTCAGTGGTAAAGCTTCTGATCTGTCATCTTCCCTGAACATCTCAAATGCTAGTGTGTGGCTGTATGATACATGTGTGTACATTTTTTGTGATATACGAGTACATACAAGTGAGTGTAGGTTTCTGTGTACCTTGCATGCAAGTAGAAACCAGAGGACAACCTGGGTGTCAGACCTTGCCTTCTGTATTATGTGACATAGACTATGTTTGCCGCTTTGTGTCTCAGCTCCAGGGGATGTTGTACGCCTCTATCTCAACCAGAGGAACATTAGGGTTGCAGACATGAGCTACCATGCCCAGCTTTATAGTTTTAAGTTCAGCTCTAGGGACTTGAACTCAAGTCTTTACACTTGCATGGCAAGTACTTTACCCACTGAGGTATCTCCCCAGCCAAAAGATTTTAATTTCAACATTCTCCTGTTAAAGTCTTGCCTTTCCCTTCCTCCAAGAACAGAGTGGGCAGAGAGCAAAAGGTGGACAAAGAAAGAGCAAGTTTCATTTGCCGCAAAGGAATAACAATTCAAGCGGGAAAATAGAAACCCAAACAGGAAGATAGAAACTGAGCCCCTCAGCGGCAGCAGCATGCCAGCCCTCAGTTTCCCTGATACATTTTCAAGGTGCTACCAAGCATTACAGCTCTAACATCTTGGAGAGTGTCGAGATGTCTACTGAGAACAGTCCCTGGTAAAGCAATCTGGAGACAGGAGATCACCAACAAGTACAGCAGGCGTAGAAGTTCTCCTGTCTCTCTCAGGTCTCAATGGCTGAAGAGAGTGTCCCTTGCTTACAGCTGAAGCAGCAGGCGTTGGAGGCCAAGGCAAGAACAAAGGATTTTGAAGCAGAAAGAAGCAGAAGCTGGGGCAAGTTTCCCAGGGGCTCTGTCTGCAATCCGTCTCAGTCTTCTTTCTCCAGTGAGCATCCTGGCACCAGGCTCCTGATCAGAACCAGGAGCTGGATGGGAGGCAGACTGAAAAGCACAAAACCCTGTAGGTTGTATCCACTTATATAGAGCCTGGAGGGTCCTGATTGGCTGGGGGAATACAAATGGAATATACAAAAGGACCAATCAGAAGAGAGCTGTCAAACCAGAAGTGGGTGTGGCAAACTAAGCCCGTCAAAAAGGTTTCCAACCAAGTTGGTGACTCAGTTTCCCTTTCTTCTAAAGCAGTGGTGGGGAAGCAAGCACTCCACTGCCAAAATGCTGCCACAAGACAGTTTGCACCTGGGGGTTCTGTCAATCTCCAGTTGCTAGGGTGCCATTAGGGCCACCTTTGTACCCAGAGATGCTACTCCCACCTCCTCCTAGAGCTGTCTCACTTCTATCACAAATGAATCCAACAGAGAATAGATTTTTGCTAGAATAACCAGATCTTTAAACACCACTGCGGGCACAGCCTATTCCTGACTCCGTTTCCAGTCAAATCTTGTTGTGTCCATGGAGGGAGGGTCAGGGTGTAGAATGTGTGTGTGTGTGTGTGTGTGTGTGTGTGTATATGTGTGTGCGCGCGTGTGCGTGTGCATGTGCGTGAACATGCCTGTGCATGTGCATGCGCATGCGTGTGCATGTGCGTGTGCATGTGTGTGTGTGTGTGTGTGTGTGTGTGTGTGTGTAGGGGGGAATTCTATCCATCTAGTTCTCTTACAGGTCATCCTCAGCTGCTGCTTATGATAATAGCTGGGACTCCTATTTCTATCTTATGTTGTGTCCTAAAGAAGTTCCTAGACTGGAAAGTTGTCCCTAGTGTGGTAGTGCTTAGATGGTGGTACCCAGTGGAAGTAGGTAAGTTATGGGATAGCACTCTCATGAAGAGCCCAATGCTATTTTGATGGGGTTCTAGCTCTCATGTGACTAGATCAGCACAGGTTATTGGAAAGCAAAAAGTCCCATTGCCAGGCCCCCTTCTATACTCTGCCGGTTCCCTGTATTGTTCTATGGCATTGTGATACAGCCAAAGGATGGTTGCTAGAATACCAGCATCCCAACTGGCTGCTTCAGCCACCAAAATGGTAGGCCCAGTAAATCTTTTTTTAAATTATATATAACCTACTGTGATGGTTTGTATATGCTTGGCCCAAAGAGTGGCCACTTGGCCACTATTAAGAGATGTGACCTTGTTGGAATTGGTGTGTCACTGTGGGGGTGGGCTTAAGACCCTCATCCTAGCTGCCTAGAAGTCAGTATTCTGCTAGCAACCTTCAGATGGAGATGTAGAACTCTCAGTTTCTCCTGCATCATGCTTACCTGGATGCTGCCATGTTCCCACCTTGATGATAATAAACTGAACTTCTGAACCTGTAAGCTAGCCCCAATTAAATGTTGTCCTTTTAAGAGTTGCCTTGGAGCTGGGCGGTGGTGGCACATGCCTTTAATCCTAGCACTTGGGAGGCAGAGGCAGGCAGATTTCTGAGTTCGAGGCCAGCCTGGTCTACAGAGTGAGTTCCAGGACAGCCAGAGCTTTACAGAGAAACCCTGTCTCAAAAAAAAAAAAAAAAAAAAAAAAAAAAAAAAAAAAAAAAAAAAAAAAAAACAAGAGTTGCCTTGCCTTGGTTGTGGTGTCTGTTCACAGCAGTAAAACTCTAAGACACCCAGCATCAGTTACTTTGCTATAGCAACCTAAATTCAACTGAGACATGCTTCCTTTCTAGTACCATCCAATAACCAAGATAAGGGCAATCTGTTCTCAAATATGGGCAGTGGCCAGCGCTTGTTTTATTGTGCTTTAATATGTGCATCTGGTAGGTTGTTTTTTATATATAGTCTTCTTCAGTAGAGCTGAGCATATGACGCTCTATTTCTCAGCTGGAGATTTATTTCTGTTAGAAATACTTAACAAATCCCAGGCTGAATTAATGAGAACAGACACATACAAACTTGGTGCTATATAGCAATTTTCTACAAATTGGAACATTCCCTCCTGGATGGAGGAGAGAGGTTCATATGACTCAGAGAGTAAGCAAATCTAGAAGTCTTAGATAGCTCCTGAATTGCTAAAGACTCCCAAGCCCCTTCCTACGGTTATGTGAGGACCACCAATCGCTGGGAGAGGGTATTCTTCAAGCAGCTAGGCTACATGCTTGTCAGACAGACGTCTCCAGGGACACAGCGTTTGTGCATCATGTTGGTGTAGGGGTTTGAAGAATGCACTTGTCTTTGAGTTGCTCTTGTTTTTGTAATAGCCCCTTGTTCCTGTTCTTATAAGTGTAACCAAAACACTTACTGGCTAGGTTTAATTAGATGGTCTGTTGTGAGTCCCCTACCTGGGGTGAGTAGACATGTGCTCATACTCCCCAGAAAAAGTCACAGAATACTTGAGTATGCTTGGTTGAGTTTTCTGAATACCAAAGATGGATAACATGCACTTTTGGCAGAGGTAACAGACTCTAGGGCAGAAAGAGGGACTAAGAGAGCCCCCAGCCTCTCACAGACCTCCCCTAGGAATAACTGAGGATGCTGTGTCTATGGCTAACAGTCAAAGCTGAAGGCACAGGAAAGAGGGGGAGGCGTAGCTTAGAGAGCTCAGAACTATGCCACCTTTCTATCATTCCCAAGGAAAAACACAGTATTACAAAAGCATATAGTTTTACAGTAAAGATCATTTTAAATCATAGGGCCAAATGATGGGGGGGAATAAGAATACAGGGAATAATTGTGACTGGAATACATATTACTATAGACTATACCGTTTAAATAGGTACCACAAATAAGCGCAAATGACCCTCTGTCCTTCCACTCTGACAGACTGACCAGGTATAGTCTCTACTATGGGCTCTTTACCTCCTTGACTACTATTTCGGGGTGCCCTACAGGACGTAAGGTCAGAATACACATCACCTGGCAAGTCCTTTGGAGTAAGGAAGGGCTCTTAAACACAGTCAGCTCTCTACAGCTCTTCTTCAGAGTTCCAGTGACCAAAGCAGACTTTTCCCATCAGACTCAGTCTCTGAACCCTGGGATCCTGGCCCAGAGCTTCCGCCCTCATCCACTGAACTCTGTCCCATAAAGTCTGAGAGTCCCTTTGCTGGAGACAGGAGGACATCTCCTTAGGAAATGTCTGTGTCTCCTGTTGGAATCTTTCTTTTTTTTCTTTTTCTTTTTTTTTATTTTCTTTATTTACATGTAAATTTCTCCATTCCCAGTTTCCCCTCCAAAAAA
>NW_022196905.1:176771031-176775905 GCF_008632895.1 Mastomys coucha | reverse complement strand
TTCTTCCTGTATTCCAAACTTCTGGGCTAATAATCACTAATCAGAGAGTGCATACCGTGTTTGTTCTTCTCCTGTTGGAATCTTAGCGGATAGATCTGTAAAGTCTAAGTGTGAATAAACACCTTTGCAACAAAAAGCAAATTGCAATGAATTCATTAAGTGATTTAAAATTGGCAATGCTACTAACTGAGACAAAGGAAAACTAGCTTGGCTGCAGCTACCTCGCTCGTAGAGCAAGGCCTTGGGTTCAGTTCCCAATACTGACGTGCCAAAGGGAAAAAACAGTATTGTTTTATGCTAACTCTATGCAAGAAAGAAAATGAAGAAACATACATCTTTCTATAAGGAAAGAAAAGGAAAACATGGGGAGAAAACCAGCTGTCCTTGAAGCTGGTTACAAAAAGCAGGGTGGGACATGAGGCCGGGGACAAGAGGACACAGCACTCATCCCATGTGTGCATTTTTCTTGGGTCTCTTGAAATCACATTGACAGTCTACATGTTTAAGCAGTAAGTGATAATCAGAAAGGGCAAGAAGGATGTCCCACTACATATGAGAAAGGAGCCTGCTAAATGCTACTGAAAAGTGACAGCTGTGGATTGGAGAGATGGCTCAGTAGTTACGAGTGTGGGTTGCTCTTCCAGAGGACACCAGTTTGGCTCCTAGAGCCTATGTTAGGCTGATCACAAGTACCTGTGACTCCAGCTCCAGAGGATTTAATGCCCTCTTCTGTGGGTCCCTTGACACCTACACACAGTATATGCATAATAGATAGATAGATAGATGGATAGATAGATAGATAGATAGATAGATAGATAGATAGATAGATAGAGAAAGAGAGAGAGAAAGAAAGAGAGAGAGAAAGAAAGAAACAAAGAAAGGAAGAAAGGTAGATAGATAGATAGATAGATAGATAGATAGATAGATAGATAGATAGAGAAAGAGAGAAAGAAAGAAAGAAAGAAAGAGAGAAAGAGAGAAAGAAAGGAAGAAAGGTAGATAGATAGATAGATAGATAGATAGATAGATAGACAGACAGACAGACAGATAATTATACCTAAAAACTGGCTAGGCACAGGAAGAGGAAGACCAAAGCAGAAAGCTCCTCTGTGTGGACTTTCCAAGCAAACTTTTTACAGTGATTAAGGCCTGAGTTGAGAGTCTGAATTTTCTACAGCCATCAAATAAGCTAGCACACAAGCACAGGCTTTCTTCCTAGCACACCAGAATGGAAGAGGAAGAGGCACAGTGTAAAGCTCTAACGATTCAGGCACCAAAAAATGGAAAGCAGTTGTCCCTTAAGTGCCAAGTATCTACTCATGGCGGGGGATATGTGCCCATGCAAGTCCATTTGATTATTTATTCGTTTAAGCACTTACTTGCCATAATATTGACTCACAGATATTATTTTATACTGTTTGCTATACTCCCGTGTTACTTCTTGCAGGTTTTGCAGCTGTAATTATCCCACCTTGACTGCCTGGAGTGCTTTCATTTAATATCTGTGCCCTCGACGGATTTCCACCAATGCTGTCCTGTTGTACTGAAGCACCTCCTCACTTGTCAGCACCATAGGATGGACTATCCACCTCTCATCTATTTCTAGCTGCAGTCCTGCAGTGAGCCTTCTCAAGGAGCCCTACCTAGCTCCCTGTACCAGAGGATGGTATTCAAAATCAAGAATTGTGAGTTTACCCCACAGAGCTCCCAAGGACTAAACCATCAACCAAAGAGTATACACAAATAGGTCCATGGCTCTAGCTACATATGTAGCCGAGGATGGCCTTATCTGGCATCAGTAGGAGGGAAGGCCCTTGATCCTGTGGAGGTTTGATGCCCCAGTGTAGGGAATGCTAAAAGGGTGAGGCAGGAGAAGGTGGGTGGGTAGGTAAAAACCCTCTTAGAAGCAAAGGGGCGGGGGATAGATGGAGGGTTCAAAGGGGAGACCAGGAAGGGAGAACAACATTTGAAACGTAAATAAATAAAATAACCAAGAAAAAAAGAATAACATTTAAAAAAAAAACAAGAACTGCATACTAAGAGGATGCTACTGGAGAATTACGGTTTCCAGGCTCTCACTAATGGAACCAAGAATATGCATATGTGCTAACCTTGCACCATCCCCTAAAGATAGACATAACTGTAGCAAGAAGCTCCTCCACTTGGCCTGTGTGCACAGCATTTAACATTCCCACCTATAACCATGTATCTAAATGAAACTGGAACTAGTTCCCACTGATGTCACATCTCCAACTCTAATCCATCGCTGCCATATGGATCATCTAAGCCCTTGCTTGTCTGTAACTTCCCACTCCAGTGGGGAGAAACCTGGCTCTCACCATCTGCCAGGGGCTTGTGTCATTGTTGGCTTCCAGTGAACATGGATAGCGGTGTCAGGATCTCTCACCTGCATCCCTGCCATGGAGCCCCTTATTTGGATTTGATGGGTACAGAAGATCGCCATAAATAATTTATTTCGAGAAGTCCCCACAGAGTTTCTTTCTGTGTGTTCTGGATAGCCATCATTGTCAACCCTGACACAGTTTAGAGTTATCTGAGAGAAGCAGCCTCAGTTGAAGGATCATCTTGATCAACTTGACCTGTGGGCATGTGAGAGTGGTCTTGATTATTAATTGATAAGGACCAGGAGAGGGGTCTGGTCCAAATTATGGACAGAGCCAACCCTAGGCAGGTGGGTCCAGGCTGTAACAAAGCTAGCCAAGGAATGAGGTTATATGCCAACCAGGAAGAGCGCTCTCCTTGGTTTCTGTCTCACTCTCCTGTGTGAGTTACTGCTCTGTCTTTCCTTACATTGACCATGACTGGCAGTCGAATAACTCCTTCCCTCCCCTGAATTGCTCTTGATCAGAGCGTTTCCTCACAGCAAGAGAAAGGAAAATAGAACTTTTAAGTGTTGTCTGCAGAAATGAGAGTCTCCGATGGGCTTCCTTCATCTCATTTGCACTGGAACCCCTCTCCTGTCCCTTCTGGGGATCTTCTCTTGTTAGAACATGTAGTCCATCAACAGGCTCCCAAAATGAAGGCATCCAGGAAAGGGACACTTATAGAAGAGGCTCTGTGTTCACTCATGTCTCCTCATGGTTTCTCAAACCCTCTGCTCCTTATAGATAAACCAACCTTTCTCCTCCTCCTTCTCCTTCTCCTTCTCCTCCTCCTTCTTCAAAAAAAGGGTTAATTAAGGCAGAAATGCTTATTAACGTCACTCTCTCACTTAGCAGCAGACTCAGTGTTGATGGGGGCCAGCTCACATTGAAGGAACAAGGCAGTTTCCATGGACATCATCATAAGAGCACTAATTTACTCACAAGGCAGTGTTCTTAAGACCTGACCATCCCCTAAAGATGGACATAGCTATAGCCAGAAGCCTTTCTACTTGGCCTCTTTGTTTGCAGAATAATGACTCTAAGACTTATTTACTTATGAATAAATGCCTAGACCATATGCTTTGGCTCATTCCCCGACTAGCTCATAACTTATATAACCCATTTATTCTGTTCTATGTGTGCCACATGGCTGGTTATCTCTCCTCAGTTTCATATGTCCATCTCCTCACAGTCTGGGTGGAGAATCTCTTGTGCCTGAACCTATCCCAGAGTTTGCCTCTCTCTACAGGAACTCCCACCTTCTACTTCCTGCCTTTTGCTAATAGGCCACCAGCTTCTTATTGACAGGTGATGCTTCCATACAGTATACAAGAGATTTCCTCTTGAGATAGCACTCAAGATAACAGATCATTGCTACTTATTGTATTATTGAGGGAAACACAACCTAAGAACAAATATTTCTATTTAATCACAATACAACAAATCAACACTGGGGAGACTATAGATTAAAGAAGCCTAAAGAGACAGGACAAGTAAATGATTCTTCACCCTGCACTGGACCCTGAGCTGGAAAGGGGTGGCCAGTGCCAAAGACGATGTTACTGTGTCAGCTTCCAAATGGTGAGCATGGGCCACAGGTGGGAAATGACGCCATCATAAATTGACAATTGTTCTGTGTGTGTCAGTTTTCTTAGGAAGAACACACTGAATTGTTCAAGGGTAAGGTATATTTGTGTGTGCCTGTGTGTTTGTGTGTCTGTGTGTCTGTGTGTTTGTGTGTCTGTCTGTTTGTGTGTCTATGTGTTTGTGTGTCTGTATGAAAGACAGAGACAGATAGCCTGAAGCAGGAGAATTGGAACTTGAAAGCCAACCCCCTGTACAAAGCAAGTTCTAAGCCAGCCTGGGCTACATAGTCAGACCATATCTGAAAAAAGAACACTAATTATCATCTATGTTTATACCTGCAGGCAAAGGCTACTCTCAGCCTTCATCAAAGAAGTTTTTCTTTGCAATAAATAGAAGTGAATACCTAGACCCATAGCTACACAAGGTACACAGGCATGCATGTCTCATACCAATATACATGCAGACAAAGCACTCATGCACACCAAGTAAATAAATAATAGGGGAGAGAGTAACCAGAATATATTACACACTATACAAAAGCTTCAAAGAACAAAATGTAAAACTAATAAAAATGCTTATAATTACTTAATATTCATGTAAATTTTCTTTTCTTAATCATAACATTGCTTCCAAAATAGTTACAAAAACTATGTATGGTGTGAAATGTCCTTGTTATGAAAGACCCCTGAGGGGAGACCCCCCACTCAAATCTAGGGAGTACATGCACACAAGGAATCACGAGAGACCATCTTGATGTAGTTACAAGAGGTAGTTTTTAATTTCGAGGCGCTCCGGTTCGGCACCACAGCTATCTTACGCAGGAGATAGTGGAGCTGACCACGAGGCTCAAAAGTTAGGGGTTTATATAGGGAAAAGGTCTGGGGGAACAAAGGGATCAGTGTG
>NW_022196905.1:176763744-176770137 GCF_008632895.1 Mastomys coucha | reverse complement strand
GGTTAGTTGGTTGGCTGGCTGGCTGGCTGGTTGGTTGGTTGGTTGGTTGGTTGGTTGGTGGGTTGGGGTTTTTGTTAGTTTGTTTTGTTTGTTTTTGTTTTTCCAAGATAAGGTTTCTCTGTGTAGCCCTGGCTGCCCTGTAACTCACTATGTATACCAGGCTGGCTTTGAACTCAGAGATCCACCTGCCTCTGCCTCTAATGTTGGAATGAAAGGTATAGGCTAACCCACTCCCAGTTAGGAGAAGAATTTTTTTCAAGTTCTGGCCCTGTTTAAGCTTAAAGATATTTTTAAAGGAGGAAGCACAAACAATAGTGAATGTGATAAATGTAAAACATGAGGTAAAGAGGAAGATAGAAAATCCATACTCTCACATTCAGTGAGGACTGTGGCAGGGCAGCTGAACTTCAAAGATGGGTGAGAAAGATTCCAGGCTGAATTAAGAAAATATGAAACTCAGTGCTATTTACAAGAGATACATTTACACATTTTCACAGGAAACCTGAAATTTCAGAGACAGGTAAAGATAAATCAAGAATACACAAGCTAGATAATAGTAAATAAAGTGAAATTCAAACCCAAGAGCTTTAATGTCCTCTGTAGGCAACCTGTGCTTTTGCAGGTGGTGATGTCTGAATCTTTAGGAAAGAATAATATAGAAACACAAATGTATTTTCAAGTTACTATTTATGATCTTAGAAGACTTCAAAGGGTGCAGTGAATCTAGTAAAACGCTTTTTTTTTTTTTTTTTAACAGCATCCAGGTCTTCTTGAGGCCACTAAAAGGAACCTTGGGGCATTATTTCCCATACCCGAGTTTGTGCTGCCACCTACAGACTAATTTCAGCATTGCATGTTGACGTTAATGCTTACTGGCTCTGTGCCGCAGATGAACCAAAGCGCATGTCCACTCTCCATGAGTACAGTTTAGCACATCAGATCTGTTCTCCGATTGACTGACAATATCTAAGATAATTAGCAATAACTTCAAAGGAGCGTGGATTTGTGTTCTTATATGTTTAAAAAAAAAATCTCCGCAGCTGGGCTTTATTAGGCTAAGTTAATAGAAAGGTAACTTTCACTTTGGCGAAATACCTGAGAGACACGTTAAGAAAGGATAGGATTAGTTGTTGTTCACATTCACAGTCGGTCGTGGTGGGAAAGGCATGGTAGGGACCACGCCCGCCCATAGTGGCAGAAGCCTGAAGCAGCTGCTTGTAATGTGGTGCTGACCCCTGGAAGCAGAGAGTCTGTAATTCTCAGGCTCCACCCACAGACCCCTACGCCCACCAGCTAGGTCTCATGTCCGAAAGGTTCCAGAGCCTCCCAAATCAGCTTCGCCAGCTCCAGACCAAATGTTCAAACATGTGAACCCATAACGGGCATTGCATATCCAAACCTTAACGATCCTCCCTAGCTGCCATAGCTTCACGGGCCACCTCCTCAGAGGAAATGTCTTCAGCTCGACTTAAAGAAGTCCCAGTCTTACCAGTCCCAATGTCATTTAAAAATCCAAATCGAGAGTCTCTTCTGAAACTCAGAGCCCCGTCTTAGCCGTGAGGAACCCTGAAGGCAAAGCTCAAGTCCCGTGCTTCCCTTAGTTGATGGCGCCGTGTAAACATACCCATTTCAAATAGGGAGAACAAGAGGACGGAAAGGAAATAACTAAAGAAAAGCTGCAGGGCGAACACCAGTCCCTCTGCTGTGAGTCCGAGCTGCGGGCTTCATGGAGTGGCATCTGGACAGTGCTGCATCAGTAGCTCCGTGACCTGAAGCGCGCGTGTGTTTACGCTTGGGATGAAAAGCTTTCCTTAGGATGCATTCTGTATTCCCTATCTCTCTACCACCGCCACTTAGGCTCCAGTTTCTAGTGTCAGATCCCAGATGCTGTTGATGGACAGGGAATTACCCACACACCCTTGAAACTCCTCGGCCCTCCCAGGCAGGAACCAACCTGAGCATTTGCCAGGGCCACATTTTGTAAAAACTCTTCCATTTTGGTTGTACTGTGGGACTTCCCTGTAACTATGACAATTTGCTTCCTAAAATAACTCGTTTCTCTACATTCTTGACTGTCCTGCCCTAGGGACCCCAAGTAATGGCCAGCCTCCAGAAATGCTTATCAATAACCTGACATTCTTTTACTAACCCACTGGTTACCCTATAGCCAACAGCGGGGCCAGAAATGCAGGAGATTTCAACTTCCTCCAGCCCCGTCTCTGCCCCATTACTACCTCAGATTGTAAGTCTCTGATCTTAAAGAGACCCCTCTGCAGGCTTTCCCCCAAAATAAAGGCCCACACTACCTTAAGTCACACTTTCCCTTGTCTGTCTTGTCTGTCTTGCTAACCTTTCACTTAATTACAACCTCATATCCTCTTGCACTATTTAAGGCAGCTGGTAGAGAGATGAGAGGCAGAAAGAAAGAGAAGCTTGGCCTGACCTTAGGCGAGGGGGCAAAATGCTTACAGAAGATGGGATGTGGCACCTTATGATGCTGTAACCGACTTCCGTAGTTCGCAAAGGAAGATGAGATAGTTTCAGCAGGAAACTTTGCTAATCACTGAGCTCTGAACACCTCTCTCTTGGAGCCACCCCAAGAAAAAGGCCACTCCTTCAGGCCCTGGGGCTACTGATGCAGCACTATTGAGAGCTATGCTCTGCAGCATCCTTAAGGTATACTTACCTTGACGTAAGGCCTCACCTCCAGTCAAGGGCCCTTTCCTTTTAAAAGCTTCCAAAAGTGAGGGGTTTCCTTGGTTCTGTGGGTTGCTGATGGATCTTTGTCCCAACATCACCTGCCAGAAGTGGTCAGTGTTGTAAAAGGGTGTTTCATTTGGAATTGGCCTGGATCTTTGGTATAAACTCCAGGACCCCTGTATTAGTCAGGGTTCTCTAGAGTCACAGAACTCATGGTAGTCTCTGTGTAGTAAAGGAATTTATTGATGACTTACAGTCTATAGTCCAACTCCCAACAATCAACTCCCAACAATGGTCAGCAGCAGCTGTGAATGGAAGTCCAAGGATCTAGCAGTTGCTCAGTCCCACAAGGCAAGCAGGCGAAGCAGAGAGCCTTCCATCTTCCAATGTCCTTATATAGGTCTCCAGCAAAAGGTGTGGCCCAGATTAAAGGTGTGTGCCACCACACCTTTCAGGTGAGTCTTCCAATTCTGGATTGTAGTTCATTCCAGATATAGTCAAGCTGACAACCAGGAATAGCCACTACAACCCCATTACTTCTGCATCTGCATTCTGTATTCCAAACAAATCAAAACAAAAAGGCTAGGATTTGTATATGAGAGAAAAAATACAACATTTTTCTCTCTGAGTCTGCATCACTTTGTTTAATACTCTCCAGCCTCATTCATTTTCCTGACACTTTCATTTTTCTTTATATATGAATAATACTCCATTGTGTAATAAACATTTTCATTATCCGTTGATCAGTTGATGGACATTGAGGCTAATTCTACCTCCCGGATAATATAAATAATGCAGCAATAAATGTAGATGTGCAAGCATCTCTGTGGTGGAATATAGAGTTCTCTGGAGATATAGCCAGGATAGTATAGCCATATCATTTCAAGAACACCTCTTGCCAGACCCTGAGATGCTCTTACTTGTTGAGTCTCAGAATCACACAATCTTCTAAGCCTTGAAGTTCAGCACATCAATTCTGCTCCCCCCTCCTGAGTGGCAGAAGGCCCGAGCTGAGCCTCACAGTAGACACTAAAGGATTAAAATACTGCTTTCTTGTGGAAATGACGAGGAGAATCCCAGTAGACACCAGCATCCACTTCGTGTCCCCTGTCAGTCAGGCAGCTTGCCAGTGACCACAATTACTCCCCACAACAGTGAGATAATTGCTTCCACGGTCTAATTGACAAAGAAATCTCAGATAAGTCAAATAGCTTTTCCAGGAAAATAAAACAAGTAGTAAGTAGTTCATTTGGAGCTTAAGCCTAACTCACGTGGTTCAAAGTCGACCAGACTTTACAATATGAAGTGCTTAATGTAAGTACACAGAGAAATATCATTCCTACAGTGGGTCAACTTAAAGAAGCTTGTTTTCTTTTTCTTTTTTCCACTTAATTTAAATCACACAAAGTAAGATGCCTTAATTTGATCAAACCATAAATCACTGTAGGGGTTTGCAATGCTGATTTCTCTTTCTGATTCATCCTCTCTTTTCCCTTCCCACATTCATCACAATAACTCCTCTTTATCAAGGTAATATATATATATACATATACATATATATTTCAAATATTACATGTTATAGTCTATGGTGTCTACATGGCTATGTGCAGGCACATGCAAACATGCTTATTTGGGGAAGGAAAGTCACAGATGACTTCTATCTTTGTTTATGCTCCTAGGCAACTGTCAAAGCTATTTGATTATCATCTCCTGGCCACTCAGGACCTATAGAGTCATCTAGAACAGTCCAGAGCTCTTTTGCTGAGGGAGAAATGGAGATAAATCTGGTGGAGGAAGTAGTGGGGTGGAGAACAAAGCGCCACAGGCTCCTGGGACTCCTTGAAGAGTCCTGATCCACTGGACACAGTGTGTGATCTGACTTGGCTCAACAACGCAAAGGACGCGAGACCAGGGGGATGGCTCCTCTGCCTTCATGGAAATCTCCATGGGGGACTGGACCCTCTGATACAGGCTGGTGGACAAGGGAGTCCAATTTGGCTAAAGAACCCAGGTTATACCCTGATTTGCCTTTGAATATATAAACATGCCCTAATTAGCTAAATATATAAAAACGTGTAAAATAAACAATAAAATTAGATCTACACTCCCATGCTGGTCTCAGGAGTCTGAAACAGGGGCATCTCTGTCTTCACTTTTCTCCAAATTCCTGGTCCCTATTCCCACATTTCGCTTCAGATTCTATCTCATTTGGTACGTGATTAAAGATGTTCCTGGTCAACAACTTAGTGACAGCTCCAGGCAGGTGAAGACCCCCTTTGCTTTGTTCCCCAAGAGAGCAATGAAGGCATTTCCTTGTTTCTAAATGTCATTTGTGGCTTCCATTAAACCCATTTTTTTTTTTGAAAAGTTAAAAATTCCTTAATTTTTTATTCCTGGTACCACTACCACAATTTACAGGGCAATATACCTGATGTAATGAAAAGAAAAAGAAAAAGACAGAGCTACAACAGATAAAGGACCTCAGGAATGTACATCTAATTGACACTACATTGCATTAATCAATAGCTGTACTTTTTGCAAACTGTGGCTATGACGGTCCTGAACAAGAAGGGTTCCTGTTTAAGCTGCAGTAACTTTTCTGACTATGGGTCATTGTTCCTTCTGTGGCAGATTTTTACAGTTCCTCTAATGCATTTGGGACGACTGTCTCAAAGTAACCTGCAGCTTTCCTGACAACTCCTCACTCTCTCTCCTGCTAAGAACTGTAGCCGTTTCTGTTTTATTTTAAAACCTTCTGCTACCATATCCACCATTTCCACCTCCAGATCCATAGCCACCACCATAGGGACTGCCTGAGCTTCTTCCACCAAAACTGCCCCCCTTCATGGGTCCATAATTTGATTGTTGTTGTCCACTGTAATTTCCAAAGTCATTATAGTTCCCACCACCACCATAGTATCCACCAAAATTTCCTCCTTCATTGTAACCATCATATCCTCCTCCACCACCACCATATCCACCACCTTGGTTTCCATATCCAGGTCCACCTCCATAACCTCCTCTACTACTATAACCAGGACCACCACCATAGTTGCCACCATCACCTCCAAATCCATTATATCCACCATCACCACCTCCATAACTATCTCTGCTGCTACCACCTCCACCACCGTAGCCTCCTCTTCCACCAAAGTTTCCTCCACGACCGAAGTTTCCTCCACCACCTCCAAAGTTTCCCCCATGGCCCATAAAGTTGCCAGCTCCACCTCCACGACCTCTCTGTGATCCAGCAGACTGCATCTCTTATTTAGAAAGGGCCCTTTTCACTTCACAATTATGCCCACTAATAGTGTGGTATTTCTGAACAACAATTTTATCAACTGTGTCATGATCATCAAAAGTTACAAAAGCAAATTCTCTCTTTTTCCCACTCTGCCTGTCTTCCATAACTTCTATGGTTTCAATCTTGCCATGCTTTTCAAAGTAGTCTCTCAGATTATATTCTTCCGTATCCTCTTTGAGGCCACCAACAAAAATTTTCTTCACCGTTAAATGGCCACCAGGCTTTACAGAATCCTCTCTAGAGACAGCCCTCTTTGGTTCCACCACACGCCCATCAACCTTGTGTGGCTGAGCACACATCGCAGCATCCACCTCTTCAACACAAGAGTAGGTCACAAAACCAAAGCCTCTGGAAGGTTTTGTTTGGGGATCTCTCATCACCACACAGTC
>NW_022196905.1:176755467-176763648 GCF_008632895.1 Mastomys coucha | reverse complement strand
TTCTCTTAAGCTATCATCTGTGGTTTCAAAGCTCAGACCACCAATAAACAGCTTCCTCAGCTGCTCTGGTTCCTTTGGATCACGACCCTCTCCCCCCCGCCCTCTGCTGGCGGCAGCGGCAACGGCCAGAGTCCCCGTTAAACCCATTTTTACACAACAAATATTAATTAGATTTAAAAAAAAAAAATCCTTATGTTCTGAAGAAATACAAACTCAAGAAAGTGACTATTGATTCCAGAAGTATTTGTATAGTTAAAACCTAAGAGTGTGAACTCTGAATGTTGATCAGGAGCATTGAAAGCCAAGCTCTGTGCCAGTGATAGGTCAGCTGCTTGATTCCTCTGGGCCCCCATCTCTACCATAGACTTCTTGTCATAGGCATTTAGATAATAAATGCAAAGCACCCAGAAAGAGCTAAGACCGGCATAAATAATACACTTAGGGAAATGCTGTAGACAATTTTCCTACCCTAGAAGTTGATTCTCTTGGCTATGTTGATAAAAAGCTACATAAGATGTCATTGCAAGGAACACACTTCTTTTAGCCTCTGAACTCCAGTTTCCTTCTCTTAGGAGAGGAGGAAATGAGACCACACAGACTGAGGTCCATGGCAGATCTCATGACCAAGGGCTTAAGAGGTATTGAGCCCCAAGTGCCCACATCACTTCCAACTCTCATCTCAATAAGTGCTGGAATAATCTCAATTATCAATGCTTAATACAGTGTCACTGGAGATCATTTCTAAACAAATTTGTCTCTCTTCTTATGTTCACACTTTCAACTTCATCAGTTATAAATAATGGCTGCTGGCAATTTATTCTGACAAGTGTTTAAGCAGTTGCCGGTCATATATTCATTTTATCGATGGGTTTGTTATAGATCCTGACTTAAATTAAGTAGCTAAAAATATAAATATGAAGGGGCCAGTGTGATAATTAATCTTGACTGGATTGACAGATGCCCGGAAAATTAGCAAAGTGTGTTTCTGAGGCTGCGTGGGAAGGTGTTCACAGAGATTGGCATGTGGGTCTGTAAACTGAGTGGGGGGGAAGACTCACTCTGAATGTGGGTGGTCCCACGAAGCAGGCTAGAGGTGCATACAAAAGAAAAAGAAGCTCATGCAGAGACACGTTCACTGCTTCTTCAAGCAGGTGTGCTTTTCAATCCTGCTCTTGCCCTTGGACATTAGTCTCAATGCTTCGGCTGTTGAGTGTGGCCTCCCATCAGCAGCTTTCAGAAGAACTAGCAGGCTCATAGCCTCAGACTGGCTACATCCTCAGTTCTTCCTATTCTGGGGCTTCTAGTTCCTTGAACTAAGAAGTTAGCATCTTCCTCAGCTCTCCAGCTTGCAGGCACCATTGGGAGACCATCTAGCTTCTTATCTGTATGTCCATATAATAAATCCCTCCTTAAAATTATAGGTATTCCATTGGTTCTAGTCCTTGGGAGACCTCTGACTAATGCAAGCAATCATGTTCACCTTCCTAATACATGGCCACAGATTTAAGACACTATTTGATACAGGCATATTCTAGATTGGGATATCAAGAAGCCCTGTCAGTATCCCAAGTGTCTTTGGGGATGATTACTGAGAACCTGCCTAGAGGTAGAGTAAGATACCAGATTCAAAATCACAAGGCGTAAGTCAAAGTCTAGACAGCGACATACACTCAGTCCCTTCTGCACAAGATCTGGAGCCAGGCTCACATTGTTCCGACCGGAAATGAGGATATGCTTCCTTCTTTGGTGACACCACCCAGTTCAGCAGCAATGCTACCTCCCAACCATATTATAATAAAAGTCAGACACCCAGCTCACAAGAAACCAAACCATCACCCAGAACCTCAGCATTAGAGCAAGGCAAACTTGCCAGTCGTTAGAGGAAAGGATGTGAAAGTTAAAAAAAAAAAATTTTCAGAAAAAGATGTAAAGAATAAAAATTCTGACAAACTATGCAAAAGCAAAACTTAAAATGTATTTTCATTTTCTACTGAAGGCATCCGAAGGCCATGTGTATAATGTGGAGGACACAAAACATCACATGGAACCAGCTATCACCTTCTAAAGGAATGGCCTGAATGCTCTGTCAACTCCCCCTCAAATTTCAGGCACATTTCTAATGCCCCACAGAGCTCCCTGAAACCAGTCAGCATTTGCCATGAGACCACATGGCCCATTAATGCGCTCTATTATTGAGGGATGCGTTTTGTAGGTGATTCCTTCTTTAGGGTAGGAGGGAAACCTGCTGTTATAGATGAGTTGATCTAGGACTGTTAGAATGTAATCTAGGATGGTGTAGCAGGATGTACTTAACTTGAGAAACGTCCCCACAGAAAACTGCGTTACAGTGAGAGAGCCTGACTCTAAAGTGTTCGCTTGTCAGAGAAAATCACCAAGTGTCTCATGCAGAAGACCCTCATAGTGTACTTCCTTTCAAGCCTGAATCATCTGGGCTAGTGAAATGACTCAGGTGGTAAGGATGCTTGCCTCCAAGCCTGATGACTTGAGTTCAATCCCCTGATCCTGCTCAAGGCTGGAGGAAGGGCACATGATCCTACATGGTGGAGAAGAGAAAAGAGACCCAACTCCAGTGAGCTGTCCTCTGATGTTCTCATCCATGCTATGGCAAGCACAATGCACACAGAGACAGACACACAAATAAGCAAACAAACAAACAAACAGATATAGTTGTTTCTAAAATCTGGAATCATCTTCTTGTCCCCATAAAATTAATAATTTTCTTGTATATTTGATAACATTTATTAATGATTTTCTTACATGTTTTAAACTTTTTGTTCCTTAACAAATGAAAATTAAGAGAATATCAGTGTTAGGAAGCTTGTTACTTTTTACATTTCACTGATTTATTGTGTATGTTTACTGTGTGTATGTGCACCATGGCTCCCATGGCATTGGAGTTTTCTGGCTGTACTGCTATTGCAAAACCAGTAAGATTCCTTAAGCATAAATGATGTTTCCAGTCAAGGCATTTGCTCTACTCCAGAATCTCTCAATCTATACTCAACAGAGAGGTGACCCTCAAACTTTTAAAACTCACACTGTCTTACATATAACATCAAAGCAGTTTTATCTTCTTAAGAAACTACAAAAGACATACTTCGTTGTCTCTTTGTAACTGTCGACACTTAGAACTGCAGAGGGTTCCTAGTTTACAGTGGTTCATCTTCACAGCGGTACAAACATGAAATGCTGTACTGTTAGTTTTGATGCTTTCTCAGGTTGTCTATAAATGATACGACACTTGTGAGATGGCTAATCTTGGTTGTCAGCGTGGCACACCCAAGAAGAGAGAACCTTAACTGAAAAGTTGCCTCCATCAGATTGCCCTATAGGATATCTGTGGGGTATTTTCTTGACTGCTAGTTTGCGTAGGAGAGTCCAGTCTACTATGAGCATCAAGCATCCACTGTTTCCCCTTGTAAGACAGTGTCTGAATTAGGGTTTCACTGCTGGGAACAGACACCATGACCTAGGCAACTCTTATAGGGATAACATCTAATTGGGCCTTGCTTACATGTGGACTCCCTCCCCACAGCCCGAACAGTAAAACAGCAACCACTTGGGCCCCACGGCTGCGGTTGCCCACCTGTTGAGTGAAACCTGGTTCTAGTTACATTCAAAAGCTCCACCCCCACAGAGTAACAAGGAAGTCACTGATTGGACTGTTACACTGACGTATTTTGGGGGAAGGGTTTTTGGCCCAGGTAATATATCTGTTGGGAGAACAAAGGATTATTATTAAAGAACCAGATGGCTGAGCAGTAATGTCTCCCGTCTAATTTTTACCCTTCCACGTGGGTAGGTATGTCCGTGGCCACTCTATCCTATCTCTAACTCTCTCTCTAGCAGCTGCTCTCCTTTCTAACTTCATTTTTCCAGGTTACCCATTGTTTAATGTTACTGCAGGATGGTAACACAGCTAGGATGAGGGTCTTAAAGCCCCCACACCCACAGTGACACACCTACTCCAACAGGGCCACAATTTCTAACAGTGCCACACCTACTCCAACAGGGCCATACCTTCTAACAGTACCACACCTACTCCAACAGGGCCACACCTTCTAACAGTGCCCCTCCCTGGGCAGAGCACATACAAACCATGGCAGACAGCTTGTTAGAAGACAGGTCCTCAGCTGTCTTTCTCCCCAGAAATCAGGCCCTGAAGCTTCTCTCTCTCTCTCTCTAGGCAGAGTTCTCTCTCCATTGTATTGGGAGAAAATTCAAAACAATTCTGAATGAAAATTATGATTTGACTCATAATCAGTGGCCCTGCTGCCTTAACTCCTGACTGGAAGAACAGTCCAGGTTAGGTCATGTGGTTGGAGCTTGCCCTCCCCCAAACCTACACAAGTCACACACCCACTTTATTCTCTAGGCCCAAAGGGGGATGAAAATTTGGAAGCTCTTTTTCTTCAAGAACTGTGGCTTCAAGAACTTGTGACCTAGGGTTGCAAGAATCTCTCCTAATGAATCTTACATTAATTTTGTGTGTGTGTGCATGTGTGTTTTTAACCAACCAGCAGTAATTCCTAACATATCCCACTCTATTCTCCTCTTTATGTCATTTCTGCCAAAATGTTATCCTTTAATATGACATACTTCTTTAAACTTCACAGTCTTCTTTTTTTCAGGTATACTCCATATTTCTTGGCCACAAAAATCTATGCATATGAATAGAGATTTTAATGTTTTATCCCCTAAGATTACAAGACCCTTAATGCTGAATGTTTTTGTATTCATTGCATATAATTTTAATCAAAACAGCTTACACATGACTGGTAAATGATACTGAAAATGTAGCATCTGACAGAATGGGGACTCTATATGAAGTTCATGCATTTACAATTAAAATGAGAATAAAGTGGGTTTCCACAGTCCTTCCCTTTCAAGTTCCCCTTGTTAAAGAAGTCAGTTCATTTATATAAATGAGAGAATGCCCAAATCTTTGAATGTGTTTGGAAGGATATACCAAACCCTAGATTACCATAAACTAAATATAGACCCTCATATTCATTCACTTTAGTGGACTCATTTCTGTTACAAGGTAAGACCACCAGTTGCCTAAATCAGGACAGTGGATCCTCCTCGATAAATTTGGGCCATACCTGTTTGCTATTTCTTTCTATGTCAGACTTGGAAAACAGGGGTTTACACAAGCTGGACAAGTCCTTAGTCACTGAGTGACATCCCAAGCCCAGAGCTCAGAGCCTTCTCAAACAGGGTCTGAGGACCCAAGATTTTCTGTTCCAGCCTTCTGCCACATTCAAGGCACCAGCTCCTCTAGACATTAGCCTACAAGCACCTCAACCTTGGACTTCCCAACTCCATGGCTGTAGTAATCAGGGTCTCTTACTTACAACTCCTCCAGTCTGATGTAGTTTGTCATAGCAGCAAAGGCAGACTAAGGCAATGTATCATTAAGAGCTGTTTTCAGAGACTGGAGAGTTGGCTCAGTAGTTAAGAGAACTTGTGGCTCTTGGAAAGAACCCAAGTTCAATTCCCAGCACCTATATGGCTGTTCACAGCTGTCTGTAAATCCAGTTTCAAGGGATTCAATGCTCTCTTCTGGCCTCTGTGGGTACAGGCACATACTTGGAAGACATACAAACATGCAGGTAAGACACACATACACTTGAAATAAAATAAATACATGTTTTCTTATACAGTAGAAATCTTCTAAAATATCTACATACATAAAGGTGATCTAAATGAAGTCATAAAACAATGCGGGAGACAGAATCCCAACTGGACATCCCTTAGCACCAAATGAAGCTTCCAGTACACAAATTTGGGTAACATCTAATTAAGTTGTTTGGCCAAAGGGGCCCCACAGGAATCCCCAAATAACAGGCTATTGCCAAGACTATTATCTATAGGCTGTTCTTTACAAACTGACAGCCAAGCTCCATTTCGGAAGACAACACCGACACATCTCATTCAATATGGTACTGTTGAGCTGATCCCTACACAAGGCGTTCACACATATGTTCTAGAGTCTTTGGAACAGGAAAATACTCTGCACATTATCAAAAGAGAAATGTAAGCACCAAGCCAGCCACAACCCCTTTATCTGTAACAGTGTAGCAGCTGGACAACAACAGAAAGTATCTACTTTTCATGTTAGCCAGAAGGTTTTAGAGTCCAAGACAACCAACCGGTAAGCTAGGATGGAGAGGGATAAAAGAGAGGCAAAGATGAGATGGAGAAGAGCAGATCCCTCCACTGAGGGGGAGAGAGGCAGAAACAGAACACTAGGAAGTCAAGGTCAATCAGTGCGATTCTTGAAAAACAGGTGACAAGTAGCCCTTGGGAACTCTCTGCTTGACCTAACTACCCATTTGTAGCTAGCCCCAGGCTTGTTGGTTGTTCCCAAGAGGACAGCTTGATCAGGAAGCACTCTTGACAATATCCAGCAAGATGTTGAAAACAGTAGGCAACAGTCTATCTTTCCAAGCCAATGTCTCCTGAATCATGTGCACTCAGTAGGACACAGTTACTTATTCTACATGAATATGCAGGGTTTTAGACCCTGCCCCACACCAGCTTACCTGGAATCCATATGGAGAAAAAGACCTAGGAAGCTGTTTTTATAACAAGGAAAAATATATATCTTACATAGGTATTTACAATATAAAAAAATAAGTACTTAATGTATACAATATTAAGTATCAACAAGCCAAAGTTGATTCTTAATATTGTTGTCTAACTGCTACACTGTTACAGATGTGTGTGTTTGTGTGTGTGTGTGTGTGTGTGTGTAAAACAAGCATATTTCTTAAGCACATGATGGCTTAAGAAATAAGTGTTCTTCTTGAAAATAGTGGTTCTTCTTCTGGATTTAACGGGAAGCATCTTTTACCAAGTGAAGCACACCCAGTTGTGTCTTCTGGCCTCAGACATTTTCACTGTTGTCATTTTATGCGCTAAGACTCTGTAAGCAGTACAATAACAAAGAGAGACATGCACGGCATAATTACATAACTTTATTAAAATGCCATACTGCATATTGATATGACTTTCACAAGGCTCTACTATCATAAACCTGGAGAAGTAATTTAGTTCAGAAAGCAATACCCTGAAACACTGAATTTCTTTGTAGGTCTGCCCTGAGACTCATTACACAGTGTTATTAAAAACTACTCAAATTGAGCTGATCCTGGCATTCCATCATGTTCTTTCTGCCAGAAATTTAATAGAATAGCTAATTGGATCACAGCTATTATGTTAGACCTTGAAATTAAAAGAGGTATATTCTCATTTTCATTAATCCTGAGTTTTAACTTCATGTTAAAATGTTATTGTTTACATCTTTATAATAAACTATATTTAAATATAAACATTAGCAAGACTTTTTACAACTTAAGTCAATCTGCCATCATTTCCTTTTCTATATTTTATTGCATTTATTTATTTTTGTTAGAATAATATAGATTAATTGTACGAAATTATCAGAGTACTTGCTAAAGTCTAAGGGATAGTAAATAAATAACTTCACCATTGGAAAAAGCTATAATTAGTAATTTATATTTATTGTCTTCATTTCTATACACATGAAGGTTTTCTTTTTAATAAAACTGGAATGGTACACTATGAATCATGGCATCTTTGTTTTTAATTTAACGTAATTACAGCTATAAAAGCAGTTAGCTATGTCTTTAAACATTCTTGGTAAGCACAATATTTTATTTATTAATTCTTTCAGGTATAAGCAAAGTATATTGGTTCCTAGTTCATTTTCTACCATACAGCTCTGCAGTAATGTACTATATACAAACTTTCTGCTCGTTTGGGATTGCCATCTCAAGCATGTCCAGGAGTAGATGTTCTGATCAATGGGAAGAACATATGAGCCTCTGGTGACAGTTTACTGAATTACTTTTGAGAACTATTCTTTGTTAGCTTCTTGGCCTTTTCACTGAAATCAAATGTAGAAATGGTCTCTGGGTCATTTTTAATTATCTACCCTCCCAAATGATATCAATGAAACTCATCAGTTATCTTTCAATCAATCTTGTTTCCCTTTTCCTTCTGACTTCATTCAAGGAAGGTCATGCCTGGCATGGCTGTCCTTAGAACCTGCTCGCCCCACAGATCCTATTCTGGCCTCTTAAAGCTGCCATTCCCCTTCCTTTCCCTATACTTCCTCCTCCTCCTCCTCCT
>NW_022196905.1:176715993-176755374 GCF_008632895.1 Mastomys coucha | reverse complement strand
CCCCCTCCTCCTCCCCTTCCTGTCCTCCTCCTCCTTGCCACCTTGCTCTTCCTTATTAGGTTTTTGGGGCTGACTTTTTCTTCTAATGGTTTTATTTCCTTATCTTGGGTTACTTTTTCCTCCCTTTTAATGAACCGCAAACATTGATCTCACAAAACACGGCTTTGCAAAGCTGGCTTCCGTAGTTGTATCTCATATTTAAAACGCCGTGTCCTCATCACTATTGTATTAGAAACCCAATGTTTTGGCATCCATAACAGAAAGCTACCCAAGTTTGGCACAGATATCTCGCAAAGCTGGATGGACAACTTCACGTGGACCTTGCCCTCTGTCTCCTTTGCATAAAGGGCTGTTCTTTTATTTCTCAATAGATGGAGTCATACTTCCTGTCATAATGATGGCACCTAAGATCTTCCCCCGTGCTGGTTTCTGCTATCATTTCTCTTGACAGCTGCTTCAGGACCCTCCAGCCACACACACTCCAGGTTCTGCAGCTCTGTGATCTTATGCCTCTTCTCAGCTTTCCTATGCTTTCCTTCTGACCAAATTCTACATAAGCTTTGAGGTCAGCCAATGTGCTTCACAAAGCCTTGCCAACTCTTCTGCTTAGAACAAGTCGCTCTCATCCCCAGCACCCGCAGAATCCTGCTTCATCTGATGCTTCCAAATGTGTTCCCTTCTGAGCCAGGATAGTTAAGTCGAGAGGCATCAGAAGATCCTCTGCTGGAACCACACCAAGCCTTTCCAAGGGTTCACCTGGACTTCCTCTTCTATCTACACCACCCAGCCAAGGTACCAGCCTGCCACGGAGCTCAGCAGATGTCTGTGGTATGAGTGGATTCCAAGAATAATTCCGGCACAAAAATGAAAAAGGTGGTTGAATGGTCGGGAGCCACCCTCTAAAAGAGAGTTACATTTAAATGCATTAAAGATGGAATCTGTCATATGGGTTAGCATCCGCAGCAGTGCTAATCATTCCCATCCAACAGTACAGATGGATGCTCTCATTGTCTTCAAAATAGATCCACGATGACAGCGCAGGATTGATGGATGGACGGAAGGGCAGGATTGACGATTGAAACTGGGATTGTGGCTATTCAGCCCAGGGAACTAGGGAGTCTCGAGAAGGAATGTTTAAAATCCCGACTCCCAAGAGCCTGTAAACCAACTAAACAATAGCAAGATGAGCTTCGCTAGGACAAGGGAGACCCTGGGTGACATTTCCAAGTCAAGCTTGGAGATGGCTGTTTTTCCACCTTGAGAAGCTGTGGTGCTGCTCACGGTAGGGGTGGGGCAAAGAAAAAAACTGCTCCTGTGTCACTTAGTGCTCTCTGGCCCCATGTGTGGGACTTTCTTTTAAAGATCTTAATATATGGGACGATAGAATGAAAGGAGTCCGATTATCTACTGCAAGCCTAATTATAGCTGCAACTGCGAGTGCGCCAGGAAGGGTCACGTGACACGTTCACTAGGCGAACACAGGCGAGCAGCCGCGAGCAGCAACAGTTTCCAATGTTAGCCAGCAGGTGGCAGAAGAGAACGCAAACCTCTCCGCAGTAGAGGTCAGCGCTCATTTTCCCTTAGGTGAGCAGTTTTGTGACCCTAGAAGTTTGCTTATGGGGGAGACTCAGGGTTGAAGCCATCGAGACTGTGATTCAAGGCCTTCGTTTCACCCGTGACTTAATTTACATTAAAAACAAACAAACAAACTTCCAGAAGAATGAACTACCCTTGTAGGATGGGCCCTTGAGAGCTAATTGTTTAATTTCCAGAAATCTAACATTTTAATTGGAATTAGACTATAGCAATTACATTTCCATAAGACGCAATTAATGAACTTATATTTAAATTAAAGAACTTGCCATTTCCTCTTTTACTTTCTTACTTCCTGTGCTCTTGAGTCTGTGCCATTTATGGGGCCTGTCTGAGAAAAATACAATATTCAATGAGGTCCTAGGGCATGTCTCTTCTCAGGTTGGGAACTTGAATTTGGCCATGAGAAGAAAGGTAGCTTTGTGATACAAATTTACTCCTTTGAGGATGGCTCTTAACCATTCACTGATCATTACATTAATGCCTGAGATGTGAGGGAGATCAGTTTCAGTTGGGGACAGACAAGAGAGTTACACCTTTAAATTTGTTCAATAATAACTCAGACAGATTCAAACACACCACAAGAGAGCCATACTCTGTAGTCGGCATTCGGGATTTGAGTCTGTGTCCTGCTGTTCATGAGTCACACACTGTGGGCCACTGGTTCTTCATGCCCACTCCTTCTGCGGAAAGGGTGTTGTGGAACCTAATTTATATGGCTACTTCAAAGACTATGAGACTTCATGCACGGAAGTTGCCTTAACTGGCTATATCGTCTGGCTAATCTTTTTGTTTGGTTGGTTTTGTTTTGGTCTGATGAGACAGGGTTTCTCTGAGTAGCCCTGGCTGTCCTGGAACTCACTCTGTAGACCAGGCTGGCCACAAACACAGAAATCTGCCTGCTTCTGCCTCCCAGGTGCTGGGATTAAAGGTGCACACTGCCGTGTCCATCCTGCAAGCCAGCTATTCTTACTACTAAAGACAGTGACTAGCACTGAAGTCACAACGATACATGTGGCAGAGACGAATCTGAGTCAACCTGAAGACTGTAAATCCATTTACAATCTTATTAGGTTTTTACATTTAATTTTACATCATGGTTTAACCTTCATTTTCTTGTGATAAATAAAGACAAAACATAGTATCAGATTCGTTATTTGGTACTGACAGAATCATTTTTTTTTTTATCACACGTTGCTTTTTCAAATATTTGGAGAGTAGATTTAAAATCCTCAAGGTTCAAAGGCTTTTATCCTGTTTCCTAAAATGTTTTGTAAATATCAAAAATTCTGTCAGGCTTTGTCCAAATGCTGTTATTATCATGGCAGGTCTTAAAGTGCCCAAGGCACTGAGGATGTTCAGAAAATAGGTTCCTGTAACCTCACAGTCTTATTTGTCAAATGAGAGATCAGGAATATGTCTCAGCATAGTGGGCCAGCCCTTGAAAATACACTCAAGAAATGGTCCCTCACAGAGGCAGGAAGAAAGGAAAAAGGTAGAAAGGAAGTCACTCGTGGGACTCGTCAAACAAGGTGAAACAGAAAATGCCTTTGAGACACACAAAAAAAAAGCCTGACAAATTAGGCATAGATTTTGATTGATGCAAAATCCAAAATGCCTGCTAGTGTATCAGAAAAGCATGTTCTAGAACATTTGGAGAAAGTTCGGCTAGGATTGTGGCTCAGTGGTCAGGGCGTGGCAAGCATGAATGCTGAGTTTGCACCCCAGAGCCACATAAACCAGGCATGGGAGTATGACCTGTGATCTCAGATCTCAGGAGGTAGTAGAGTCAGAAGGATCAAGGGCGTCCTTGGCTACTAGTGCGTTAGAGGCCAACCTGGGCTATGTAAGAAACTGGTAAGAGACAGGATCCTGTGTTAAGTACTATTCTGTCTTGAGACCAAAAGAAATATCAGCCTGCCTCTAATCTCATTTCCGAGTGGCAGCAGTCACTGGAAAGCTGTGCACTAACTTTGTCAGAGACAGCCAGCCCACCTCAGCACCCCACCGTTCAAGGTCAAAATGCAGTAATCTCACTCCAGCTGCCACTCCAAGCTGACTCATTGGTTCCAGTCACCCCGAGGCCAGTGCCACATTGGTTGCTTTCTGTTATCTCTAACCAACACTGCAGAAGAGCCCTTCTGCAGTGTTATACACACATGCAGGCTCAGTATTCCCACAGAGTCACAAGTTCAAGGCCAGCTTGGGCCTCATTTTCCAACTCTGTCTCTTGCTCACAAACAGACAAAAAACAAATAAATAAAATAAGCTGAAGCACAAACCACATGCACACAGAGATGTGCATTGCACAGGCACACACATATGTATGTGCATGTGTATACACATGTTTGTATACACAAGTTGCACATGCAGATACACAAACACATATGTACACACACACACATACACACACACACCTGTACATGTGCAAACCAAACTAAAAGGAAAAGAATGGTTTCCCAGAGCACCCAAGCGTGGAGAGGTGTTCTATCGATCTGTAATAAGCATTACATGTTTTAAATCTAATGTCATCTTATTATACACATACAAGTCCACACTCTGGCCCTGGAGTTCTCAGGGCTTCTAAACCAGACTGCACACATAGCCATTTTTAGAATTCCTTCTGTCACATGGTACACTCAGCGCTTGGGGACAAGCATGTGACATTCCAAGTCACTTGAGGCTACAGCTGTCTTACAGTCACTATCTCATTGGGAACTATTTTGGCTCCCATGCAGCTGCTGGTGAAGCCCATCGGGGTATATCTGTGCCCTGCAGTATGATGACAGAAGAGCCAGGAGCAGTGAGCAACACAGACAGAGCTGGAGCCACAGCCCCTGGGGGAGTTTGGGAAATGTAAGCGAATGGACATTATAAAGCTAAACCCATGTTTATGGCTGAGGAGGTGTAATCATAAGAGCATAAGGAGGATTCATTTTAAGTGGAGTTTTTGAGTCACATGCAACCCGCAGTTCAGATGTAAACACATCTTTGCCAACATGCAATCATGCTTCTTTGTGTGTGCGTGTATGTTTTGCCTTTCTTATCACTATTGCTACCATTTATTTTGAAATGATTTCAAAGAGACAGAAAAGTTGCAAAATTGTTTTGAAAATAAATTGTAACTCTACTCACCCAGAGCTTCTAAATATCAATATTGTGTTTCATTTATATTACCCTTACTCACACACACACACAAACACATCATCATTATCATCTGATTGCCTATAAATCACATACTTGATCCTTCTTCCTTTCTGAAAACAAGACCCCACTTAGCCACAGCTACATTCAATTTTTCAAAATTAGAAACTCATTGTTAATACTATGGTAGCATTTGACCCACAGGACATAGTTACTGTAACCAGTTATCTCCCTGTCACACACATGACATACCTATCTATACATATGCTCACCTATCCACACACACACACATTCTGGTCCTACCAGATAGTTGTCTAGGATGCTTCAGTCCGGGTTTGACAGTTTAAGGACTTCAGATCAAACACTTGGCGTCAGAGTTGCGTGTTTTCAGTTTCCCTCCTGACTGGATTCCTGTTCTGATCCTGGGTGAGGAATAACACAGGGGTGATGTCATGGCCTTAAGGCCTCCTATTGAAGGACATGTGCTGCATCTGGTGATGTAAATTTAATCTTTTAAGGTGGTATCTGGACACCTGTTCTCCTGTAAAAACTGCTACTTCACCTTTGGCCGTTGAACACTACAGATGGGACAAACTAAACACAATGTCCTTTTCCTCTTCAACAGTTTCACCTGCTGTTGCCATCCCCAGGCCTTCCTGCCTGGTTAAAATGATGGCTTTCTAATCATAGCATCCCTCAGTTACTAACTGGCAAACCACTATTCTCTTGAACAATGTTTCATTACGTGTTTCTATCAGTATTGTCACTCATGGATTCTAAGGTCATGTTTCCAGAGCTGGTCAATGGCAGCAGCTTTAACCTGTCATCTTTCTTTGTGTGCACGACCATGTGGATGTGTATGCACATACATTTATATGCATGTGGACAGAAGCCAGAGGTTAACTACTAACACTCTCTGCCTTATCTCTTGAGGAACAGCACCTGGAACTTGCCTATTTGGCTAGACAGTGGTTCTCAACCTGTGGGTCCCTTGACACATTTTGGCACACTTCTATCTCCAAAAACATTTACATTAAAACTTAATAATAGTAGCAGAATTATAGTTATGAAGTAGTAACGAAACTGGCTTTATGGTTGTGCTTGGGGGATGGGGAGGGAGTCACCACAACATGAAGGTATAAAGGGTCACAGCATTAGGAAGGTTGAGAACCACTGAACTAGACTCTTATCTAGTCAGAGAGTTCTAGGGATCATCCTGTCTCATCCTTAGAAATAGACTGCAGGTGTGCACCACTGCATCCAACTTTTCTGTTTTCTCTGAGAACTGTTTTATTCACTAAAGCTCGTGCACAAGTGCTTTATGAACGGAACCATCTCCACAGCCCCAGGGTGTGTGCCTGCATCGTTCCTGGTAAAGTGCTCCAAACCTGAACCCAGCTCTCCCAGAGTCCCAGCAGCCTTCGATGCAAAGTGATGTATGTGAGATAAACAGGGTCTGGAGCGATGGCTCAAATGCCCTGCCAGAGGACTCATGTTAGATTCCCAGCACCCACATGGTGACTCACACTGCAGTTCCAGGGGACCAGACGCTCTCTTCTGACCTGTGTAGGTACCTGGTATGTACATGCTGCACATACACATAGGAAGAACATTGTTCTTAACCACTGAGTCATCTCTCCAGCATTTGTATAACTTTTTTAAAAGTTAAGATTATAAGCTCAGAGATGAGGTTTGGTGGTAGAGTGTCCCAATGCCCAAAGTTCAATTCTAGCTCCTCAAAACAAATGAATGATAAAATTAAATTAAATAAATTTTGTAATTAAATTATAAATTACATAAATCATGAATTAAATAAATAATTAAAAATTAAGTTAGTGATATATATAGTAAAATTTTCTTGTGTGATAATTTGTTGAAAATATTGTTTGTGAATACTATATTTTGTTTGTATGAACATAAGTTCAGCTCCTACTTTTTAATAAATAAATAGTACTTTAATAAAATACCCTTATAGAGCTCTCAACAAAAATTGGTGTTTTCATATATAGGTACCCAGAAAAAGACAGTCAATAAGTTCAGGCCAATTAGCGTGTGAATGGGCAAATAGATTCTGGTACACAGCTGGAAAGGAATGTTATTCAGCAATAAAAAGAAATCATTTTGCTATATACTTGCGTAAATCACTATTCTTCAAAATCATGATCACCATGTTTGAGTTAAGTAAGTAAGTAAATAAATAAATAAATAAGAGGTAACTAAAAAGAGAAACTTTGGGCTGGAGAAATGGTTCAGCGGGTAAGAGCACTGACTGCTCTTCCAGAGGTCCTGAGTTCAATTCCCAGCAACCACATGGTGGCTCACAAACATCTGTAATGAGATCTGATGCCCCTTCTGACGTGTCTGAAAACAGCTACAGTATACTCATATACATAAAATAAATAATTCTTTTTTAAAAAGAGAGAGAAACATCATTTTACCTGTATGGAATTAAACCAAGATTTATTCTCTATGCTAATTGTTTTTCTTTTATCAGCTACATATGGTATTTTTAACATCATATTAATTCATCACCCTCATTTGTTGAAGAGGAAATTATGAAAACATGACAAACAGACCCTCACCATCATGGACTTATTTAAATATGGTATGTAAAACCCTTAACAATAAGTAATACAAGCTTAGCTGGCCATCATGTACCCTCATGGTAGAATATCCATCGACCATGTGCTCGGTCCTGGGTTTGAATCCCCAGAACCACCAAAACAAAATAAAACTACACAGATGTAAAACTTAAATTCCAGAGTGAATGCATGTACTGTCACACAATGATCTGTTCTGTGTGTTTTCAGGCAATATCTGTTCTTTTATCCTATGACAGAAGAGAAAGTCTACAGATGCAGACCATGAAATTCAGGCAGTTTCTGTCTGGCTACATCCAGCTGGACTCGCCCCTGCGAATTCTGCCATCACTTCAGGGGCCCTCATATAAAAGCATCTCATCCCATAAATACATAAATAAAGAAAAAATAAAAATAAAAATCCTCTCATAAAGTGCCTTACTATTTTAAGAAACAGGCACTCTATAATTTAACTCCTTGGGCCTGGAATGAACCACTGATAACATAATGCACTTTATACAGAGCCACTAGTGAACGCTACAGCTTGGCAAAGGTCAGTAGATTTCCATAGGCATGCATCCTCTTCCGCTCTCTCCTCCCATGCACGCAGCACTTGAAGAGTCTCTGTAGGAACTAGCTATGCTGATATTTTTAGTGAAGCCTCCTTTCTTAAAAGCCTTGCATTCCAGAGGTCTGACTCAACCGTGCTTAGGTCGTATTCTGCGAGTCTAATGGTATCACAACTGCTCTGAGTCCACTAACATTTGGATTGGGAATGTCTCCAAAGGCCAAGTGATGCTCCTGGGGCAAGGAGCTAGAACTTTTAAGAGGTGGTACCTAACTGGGAGGTTTTCTGATGACTGGTGAAGGCTCTTGGAGGACATGACAGGACCGAGTCCCTTCTTGGCTTTCACTTCCGGCCACGTGCTGAATGGCATTGTTCCATCTTATGCTATTGCTCTGGGATACACCACCTCACAGCCAAAGCGGCAGAGCCTAACAGTCACAGGCTGAAAGCGCCAAACTGTGATCTGAAACAAACATGTGCTCTCCTGGACACCTAGGAGATCCAGTTTCATTACAGAAGCAGGCAGGACGTTAACTAACCCGGGATCTCCCTTCTTTTGAGCCTCTTACCTACTGATGAGGTGGGACCTGACTGTTTTGGAAGGTGTGGCCCTCCTGATTGCTTTGAAGCCTGGAAAACTTGGGGAAGAGGAAGGAGAAAACAGAATGGGGAAAATTCTATTGCAGGAAACATCACTGAGGCTGGACTTAAGAAAAGGTGGTGTGCTGGCCCTGAGCTACTTCTACCTGAAGCATCTAAGACTGAACTGACAGGTTTAGAGTCCTGCCTCTAGACTCAATCACCTTCCCAACCTTCATCTCTACTTCTGCACCATGAAGCACTGACACATTATCTGATGTAGACGCATAGCCGCGTGCTCACGATGCACCCTGCACATCTGTCTTGTGAACAATTATAGCAGATCCCAGAAAGCTGTGGCTTAGGAAGCCCTGTAGGCAATTTCTGATGTGTGCTAAATGTTAAGAATTACTGTAACTGATGATTCGTTGTTCTAAAATCTCAGCAAGAAAGTTAGGTTCGGGACAAAGACAAATGCATTTACCAGTACACTTACAGATTAACACTCAATATCTGTTAATTGAATGGATAAGAGACTCAAATAAAGGCATGCACGCTTCTAAGTATTAGCCAGATGATCTGTAAATAATTGTGACAGCATCGGTCTTGAAGTATGAGAGTCCCCTGTGAGCCAGCCCCAAAGCAGCACTGACAAAATTTCCCTCCTCTCCCAGAAATGAAAGGGCAACCAGCAGAGGCATGGACTTCATTTTAGAATCTTTGTAGGATTCAAGTGTGTCTATAGACAAGTGTATAGTTTTTTTCCTGGTGGAAATCAGAATATGTTTTATTGTGAAGCAAGTAGAAAAAGGCAACACAAAAAACTATATATCTTATCTAACCACCACCACCAGAGTCTCTTAGACATGCAGCTTTGAATTTACCTCCTTCAGCTATGATTCACAAAATAAAATTGATATTTTCCTTATAAAAGCAATGCAAATTCTTTGGAAAATATTGAAAAATGCAACGATATTATGAGAAAATAACCATACCAATAATTTTCATTGTCCATAAATGTAAATACCCTTGGGGGGGGGGTTCCCTCCAGTTTCTTTTCCGTCTAGTTTCCTGATTTTCCCTGGACAGTCAAGCTTCTGTGTTGATAATTGTTTTTCTACTGTGAAACTTACAGAGTATACTCAGTGTTACCTCACAAACCTAACTTCCAGGAAATTTTGTACACTGAGCATGACTCTAAAATTCAAGACTTAAAAACCTGCCCTCCGATTTAAGATGAATAAATCAGAGGGGGGCAGCATAATCTTCTGAGAGTTTGGAGTTCTCACAGCACAAAGAAAAACTTTTCCAAGAAAAAGTGTGACATCGTCTGGCCTTTCCCTACACCCAGTCACAGGCAGTCCATCTGCTCCCCCTGACCTTAAGCAATGCTTCAGGTTGCATCAGACTCACACATGGCCATCCATCTTACTGTGTCTCTTACTGTGTCCTCCAAATAGTCATTTGAAAATAGACGCTGTAGGCTCCTGCACACCTGCCTTGGGGCTTTCCATTAAACCTGTCTATGCAGGCTGTAACATCCAGTCAGCAGCAGCACAGGAGAATTGTGTGGCTCTGGCTCCCTCCTCTCACTAGGTCTGCAAGGAGGAGGAGGCGTGATGATGAGCAGAAGACAGGCCACTCAGATAAGGCTGGTGGTGAGAGGGTCATCCAAGGGACAGGCATTGGGGGGGGCGGGGCGTTTCAAGAGAAAGCTTTCAGTGAGTGACCCGGGAAACCGAGTGAAGCATTAAGAAGTAGAAGATAAAGTCCACACTCCCTGATCTGGAGTTATCTCTGGTGACACTCTGTCTTGCTTCATCTCGTCTAGGCACGGTCTTCATGTGGTTAAGAACACCACATAGGAAGCTTGCAGCCTCGTGTTTTACTTACAATCACAGCAGAACTGTTTGTGTGGTCCTGAAAAGCATCAATTTACTGACATCTCCCATCCAATACCGAACGTTATGAAGTCACTCCTCCATCACACTTTGTGTTTGCTGGAGCCATCCTTATCCTTATGTCTGACTACTTCCCTATGCTATTGGGATAGGTTTTATTTGTGGAGGGCCTTGATGAGAGGATTCAGGGACCATAGTTGATAGCTACTCCCAGAGTGCTACAGCTTGTACTGTCCTGGCCTTAGCCTGAGGGTGCCAAAGAACAAACGCTTCAAAGGGTCTGAGTGGACATGATTGCTTAGGGTGTCAAGAATACAGTGATTTACTGATCCTGTGCAGTATTCTCATTTGACAGTTCTGATAACAGAATTCAAGTCTGTTTGGGAATCCACTCAGGAAGTCTGGGTTCAGAATCTCCTCACAGAAGAGCCCTTGTCATTTTGGTTTTCAACACTATGATTTGAGAGAAGAGCACTGGAGCCAATCCCTGGAACACGAGCATTTTGGGTGAGGCAGAATTTAGGGTCTTCCTTTAGCTATGTAGAATGTCTCCATTTTCACAAGCCATTGTGTCTACACAGAAAACCCATCAGTGATCCAACCTCTCCGCTTAAAATCCGTACAGACTACAGGGACCGGTTCATTGGCTGTCCAGTAAAGTATGGGGTGCAGGAGGCTGCCATCTTAGAAGCTTAATACTGCACAGATGAGAGGAAACAGTGTCATGGGCTCAGCCCAGACGCATGACCCCAGGCTAACATGTGACAGATGCAGGGTAGGTCTCGAAAAGAGTCAGGCCAGGATATGGGTGGGAATCAGCACAGTTAGAGAGCGACCCTAATGTTGATGGGTCAGTTCCAGTAATCTCGCAGATTTGGGACGACAGCCTAATGAACTGGCATGGATTCAACTCCAAATTATGAAAGGGCGATTGTGGCATATGTACTAGCAACCGAAGGCCTGAGGAAGACCGGAGATGTGCCCAGGGGCCCAGGCTCCTTAGAGGCTCTCTGAGTCTTTAATCGGGACTTCTGATTACCCAGTTCAATGTTCTCTCTAGCTTTACATCATCTGTCTCAAGTCCGAGGGGCTTGACAGAGACCACAAGACTTAGAACAGGTTGAAAGATGGCCTTCGCCATGTAGAAACCCTTCCTCCATTATTCTTAATGCTGCCACCACCTGCACAGAGTTTATGGAATTTTCCAGTGCATTCTAAATGTCAAGTCTGTTTCTTTTCATATTCCTCTCTCAGGTTATAAAATTTGCTGAAGATTTGTTCAGTTCATTTCCGCCTCTCCTTATGAATGAAGGGATGACTCCAAAACTAGATTCTCTTCCAATGAGATTTAGAACAACCCTCTCAGCAAACTATGTGGGTAGAGAACTGTCATTTCCTGACCCTTAACATTCTTGTCACTTGGCAATGCCATCATCGTAGCTCATTTCCACAGAGCTGTAACAACAGTTTTGCACCTGGAGGCCTTTATTATCCTTTCTTCCTCTCTGTTGAATATTGGCTGACCATGTGCCAAAGCCCTAAAATGACTACCTTACCCACATGTTGGCAGTAATTTAGAGAGTAAGGGGGAAGCTCCTCAGGTCTGAATTACAAGTTACCGTCTCACTGTACCTCGGGCTACTTGATGTGCTAGTGTTCCATCTCGATGACGACAAAATGTCTGATGAAATCAGCTTGAAAGAAGAAAGCTCTACGCTGCTTCTTTGCTCACTTGGTTCCACTGTTTCTGAGCCCCTGGTGAAGCTGAAGTTGATGGAAAAAGCGTGGCTGCGGTACATACATACGCCAGCCAGGATGAGGAACAGGCAGAAAAAGAAGAGAAAGAGGATGGGGGAGGCGGGGTGATGAATAGGAGGGGGAGGTAAGTATGCTGTAAAGACAGGTGTCACCCTACCCACCCACCCGGTTACCTACTTCTTCCAAGTAGGTCCTATTGCAGGATTTTCCCTGTCCAATTACATTAGTGCAGAGGAGGTCTGTGATTGGGCAAGGAAAAGGGAGGCGGAGCTAAGAGTTGAGAGAGAGAGGGAGCATCTCAGGGTAGCTGGAGAAGGAAGATGGTGGTGGACGTGAACCCACATGCCGTGTACCAGCCACAAGTAGTTATGGTGTCATAAGGTTCAATCAATTGGGATAAAGCTTTTATCATTATCAATTGGCTCTGAAATTATTGTACTGGCATCTTGTAAATTGTGATATTATTGATACTTAAATCTGATTGGTTAACTAAAAGCTTAAAGAGTTGTTTTTTATTTTTTTTTTAAGATTTATTTATTTATATGAGTATACTGTAGCTGTCTTCAGACACACCAGAAGAGGTCATCAGATCAAGTTACAAATGGTTGTGAGCCAACATGTGTTTGCTGGGAATTGAACTCAGGACCTTTAGAAGAGCAGGTGGCGCTCTTAACCACTGAGCCATTGAGATGGCTGACTGTGGAGTGCGTGGGGCAATAAGTGGTAGCTAGAGGAACTTGGGAGGGGACTTTCGGAGAGATGGCCCAGCAGGAGCAAGGTCACAGGGGCCGGAGAGTTGATGGACCCAGAGACAGCGAGTGAAATCACCTATCGGGAGCCCTATGGCCCATCGGTTGCCAGCACTAGTGGTACGGGAACATGCCAGTTCCTTTTTTAATATTTCCCGCAAGAAGGTCCCATCACTCAGTCATTGTCCCATCAATGGCTTAGTCTGTTAATGAATTTAGTGCTCTAGTGATCTAATCTCCTCTTAGATACCCATCTCCAAGTGTTTCAATACAGAAGATCGAGCTTTAATATACATGGGGTATGTGTGTGTATGTGTGTGTGTGTGTGTGTGTATACTTGTGTGTGTGTCCATGTGTGCGTGCATGAGTATATCCATATGTGTGTATGTGTATATATGTGTGTGCATGTATGTGTGTGTGTGTGTGAAAGGACTCACAGTCATATTCTTGAGTAGGAATAGTAGATGAAGATCAGTGTTCTCACTTTCTTCCTCCCACAGTTCTCAAAGGATGAATTTAATGACAGGCAATATCTGTTCAGTGGGTCCTAGGTAGAAGTCTCCAGGATGGGCTCTAGAAAAGGACGATCAAGTCGCTGTCCTATGTGCTCACTGAGGCAGGGAGCATCAGTCTTGTATGCTGAGTTCATCAGGAAATTCTGCCTAAGAGACTCAAAGTCTATGAAGAAGGATCATTTGAATAAGGCCAGGCAGAGGGATACTATTTCAACTAATAAAAAGAATTTACTGACTATTGTTTGCATTCTGTCTAAGCCCCACCCACAGTTACCTGGCAACAGGCCAGTATGCCCAACTCACTATAAAAGGGGCTGCTTGCCCCCTCGTTGCTCTCTTGCCCTCTCTTGCTCTCTTGCTCTTGCTCTGTCTTTCTGCCCCTGCTCTGTCCTCTTGTCCCTTCCTCCCTCTCTCTCCATGTGCTCATGGCCGGCCTCTACTACTTCTCTCTCTCTCTCTCTCTCTCTCTCTCTCTCTCTCTCTCTTTCTCTCTCTCTTTCTCTGCCTCTGCTACCCTCTTATCCCCCCTCCCCATTCCCTGAATAAACTCTATTCTCTATTCTATACTATACCATTGTGTGGCTGGTCCCTCAGGGAGAAGGGATGCCTCAGCATGGGCCCACCTCCATAGAATATATCCCCCCTCTCTTTATCTTTTTATAAACATATCAAGTATGAAGAGCATAAGTCAAAAGTTTATAACAGAGAATGCAATGGACAGGGTGTGGGGTTCAGGTTGCAGGATCTGGTGTATGTAATATCACTATATTTGGCCATAAGAAAATCAGTTCTGCTCGATGGTCTTGCACATTGCTAGATCTCCATGTCCCCTAAACAGCATCCAGTACGTAATGGTTACATGTCACTGTCTACTTGGGCTGCTGTAACAAAACATCATAGGGTATACCAACGATAAACTGTAGGAATGTCTTTCATCTTATAGTTCTAAGGCTGGGGAGCCTAAGATCAAAGCAACAGCAAGTTTGATATGTGATAAGGTAGAAGAGGTAAATAAATTCCGCTATTCATAACAGGACCAATGCCCAGTAATTCCAATGAGGAAACTTCGAGGAATAAATACCATTTTATTTGGTATGTCTAGTACAGACAGAGAAATCCACACAATCCCAATGTCTGTCTTAGGGTTTTATGGCTGGGAACAGACACTATGACCAAGGCAACTCTTATAAGGACAATATTTAATTGGGGCTGGCTTACAGGTTCAGAGGTTCAGTCCATTATCAAAGTGGGAACATGGCAACATCCAGGAAGGCATGGTACAGGAGGAGCTGAGAGTTCTACATCTTCATCTGTAGGATGCTAGCAGAATACTGTCTTCCAGACAGCTCAGATGAGGGTCTTAAAGCCCATGCCACCTACTCCAACATGGCCACACCTACTCCAAAAGGGCCACACTTCCGATAGTGCCACTCCCTGGACCAAGTATGTACAAACCATCACAATGTCCTCTAGCAAAGGGCAGGACTCTGGAAAAATATGGCTTTGGGTGTGTGGATTATTTTAAGATTACTTGAACAGTGTCTTAGTTTGCTTTCTGTTCCTGTGATAAACACCATAATCAAAAGCAGCTTGAGGAGGAAAGGGTTTATTATTCATACAGATCCTGGTCGCAGTCCATCATCGACAGAAGCCAGGACAGGAACTCAAGCAGGAACCTGGAGACAGGAACTGGAGCAGAGACCATGAAGGAATACTGCTTACCGGCTGGCTTCCCAGGCTCACTTTGAGCTACCTTTCTAATACCTCTTAGGACCACATGCTAGGAGGGGTTACACCACCCACAGTGGTTAGTGCCTTCCCACATCAATCATTAATCAAGGAAATACCTCACAGACTTGCTTGCCTTCAGGCCAATCTGATAGAGGCCTTTTACTCAGTCGAGGATCTCTCTTCCCAGACCCTGCTTGCTTGTGTCAACTTGACAAGACAACTAACAAGCATAGACAGGGATGGCGGATACATCTCTAGCGACTCGATTGTCACTATCCCAGTCACAGGACGTGCAGGTCTGCTTTCTACGCTGCTTCTTTCTGCTCTTCAGCCAGCAGTTTCTGCTTCTTTCTAGCCTCTGCTCCATCGTAGTTTATCCAGGAGGTGGCCAGGGCAGTGACTCTGCCTCTTTCCTCTGTATTAAAGCAGTCCTTCGGTTACTGTGAGTTTGCTCTTTCCCATTCTGCTCTCACATGCAGGATGTGCTTGCCTGCTCCGTTTTTTACCCACCAGGCTTAGTCTAGCCAGCAACAGTGACAGCAGCTAGCAGGGGATACGGGTACAGGTGTCTTCCTCAGAAGCAGATATGGTGTGGTTGATGCATAGTCTCAAGTGCATTTGTAAAGAAAATTAGGGTTGGTTTATGACAACTGACCAAGGACCTCACTCTAGCCAACAGGCGCAGTGTTGTGGAAGCCTTTTATGAGTTTGTGATACTGGCTCCATACTGGGTTCTACCGCTGGCCAATGGGCTTATAATAGGCTGTCCTGGATGCTAACGATGCATCAGTACATTCTGATTTGGATCTACCACCTGTATTCTTTAGCGATTTCTCAGGGAAATGGAGGCCTCGCCTTTTCAACCTATGGAGAGATAGAATGTATGGCTTTGAGCACAGAATGACAAATCACCTGGGTAGCCTGCCTAGACTCAATTATCAACTCTGCCATTTATTCACAGGGTGACCCCACACACATAAAGTAGCTACTTTCTTCACTCTAGTGACAAATCCTTTGACAGAAGCAACATAAGGAAGGAAACCTCTTAAGGAGTTCAGTCCTTTGTTAAGGGGCAGGAGATCATGGCGGAGGAGTGGGTGGCAGAGGCCTCGGACATTTTGTGAGACCAGGAAGCATAGAGTAAGACTAGAAGCAGGGTTGGAACATAACCCTTAAAGGTCTTCTCTCAGTGACCTACGTCTAGCTGCCAAGCACCATGTCCTCCAAAACAGAGCAACAAGATAGGACTCATGTGTTGGAAACATGAGATGGCGTGAAGTACAACTATGTCACATCAACTCTGTGATTCATCACTTCCTGGGATCAGTGAGGAGAATGCCTGTACTACCTGTGCCCCCAAACCCTACAAAACCTGCGACGAGGTCTCCATCTCCAGTCCTCTGGAATGTGGCTTTATATGGAGACATGGTCTTTTAAGGGGTAGTTACAGTTAAATAAAGTCATTGAGATGGTCCCTACTCAATCATCATTATTACAAAAAGAAGAAATTTAGATGTACATGTGTCCTGAGGGCTGATAATAGGACAGGGGAGCCCAAAGGGATCATTCCCTCCCATCCTTAGAACAGACCTACCTCACCTACACTTGGAGGGCAGGCTCAGAGCCTCCAGACTTGGAGGAAATGGATTTCTGTTGTTGAGGTCAAACCAAGGATGGGCCTTTGTTATATGGTAGCCTAAGCAGAGTCATACACCATGCAGTTATAGGGAGGATGAGTCAGTGAAGAATCATAATGTACTCAGAGCAGTACATGGGCGTTAGCATGTAAGAGCTCCGGCTCTCAGCTCTCAGTCCTCACTCAGCTAACTCTTCCTCTTTGTGCTTCCTCAGCTCATGCATTGACACATGTGGTTACCCATACACCTATAGCTTATGCATTGGCAAGTGTGGTTACCCATACTTCCATAGCTCATGCATTGGTATTTGTGGTTATCCTTACTCCCATTACTCATCCCTTGGCCTATGTAGTTACCCAGACTTCCATAGTCCAAGCACTGGCACATTTAGTACCCATACTTCCATAGTCCAAGCGCTGGTACATGTGGTTACCCATACTTCCATAGTCCAAGCACTGGCACATGTGGTTACTCAGACTTCCATAGCTCATGCATGGGCATTTGTGGTTATCTATACTCCCAAAGCTCATGCAGCCACATGTGGTTACGTGCTTTAGCAGTTCCCCGGCACCAAGCTGTGTTTCAACCTCCTCCTAGTTCATAACAAGGAAACGAAGCTCTGTGTTTGCCTCCCTTCCTCCAGTAATGTGCACACCGGAAGCAACTCTGGAACTAAGTTCAAGGAGGTTGCCCAGCAGAGGGTAAATGCGTACTCTTCGAGTCAATTATTTATCCAAAGCAGAATTTACTATTTCTTCTCATGACCGTGCAGAACAGGAACTCTTAAGACAGTGTTTATAACACAGTATGCTGCCACTAATGGATTAAAAGCTAAACACTGTATGCAGTGTGCCTTTTTAGACTGTTATACAGTGATCTTCATAGTCTTACACCATTGTTAGAACATCTTTATGGCATTTGCCATAGAATCCATCAGCTTAAAAGAGAACAGAGTCACCCGACCATCACTACAGCCTAAGCTTGGAACTCTTGTTTTCTCTACAGGAACCCAGGAGCAGCCACTCTCTATCCCACCCCACTTCGTCCACAGGCAGCCAGTATTTAAATACCTCTATTTGCCTGTTCTGAGTGTTTTACATAAGCAGTCCTACTACCCTGGCTCTTCAGTGGTGGCTCTTCCACCTGGCATAGTCTGGGTCATCCAGGTGACAGCATGCACAAATGCTTCATTTTCTTTAATGCCAAATGATATCCAATTACTAAGACCTGCCACGTTTTATTTATCCATTAATATGTGGTTCTATATTTAGCTTGTTTTGACTTTGAGCATGGTATGAATGATGCTGCTGCGAATGTTTGTGGACAAGTTTTTAAATGGACATATGTTTTCATTGGGATGGAAAAACAGAATTGTATAGTCATGGGGTCATCCCATGATGAAAACTTTAAAATTGCTCTCTGTCCCCAGTACTTGCGGAACTGTGTGGCACTAAGTATTACAATCTGTTGGTTCTGTTATCTGTTTCTGTTATTCTGGTGATGCTTTCATGATTACCTTGGGGCCAAAGTTGTATCTCAGTGTGGTCTTGGCTTATATTACCCTGATGGATAATTTTGATTATCTTCTCCTGTAATTGTTGGTCATTTATATATCTTCTTGGCTAAATGTCTATTCAAAGTCTTTGCTTATTTATTTCATTGTCTTTTTATCAATTTATGAGTTGTTCATGCATTCTGGATACAACTCTCTTATCAGACAAGTGATTTGCAAACATCATCTCTGATTCTTTGAGCTGCTTTTCCCTTTCCTGACAGTATTGTTTATAGCACATGAGTTTTGATGCAGTCTCATCTGTCCATTGATTCTTCTTGGATTTTACATCTTAAGAAGATTTTCATTGGCTAACCACTGGGTAATGGAAAAATGACTACTGTGTTTTCTGTAATATTATGTTTTTCATGTAATCCTGTAAAGCAATTTGAGTTAAACTTTGTATGAATGAGGTAGGCGGCCAACACATGTCTATGGAAGTGTATTAGTTAACTTTTCTCACTGTGACAAATTACCATAGAATACAGCTTAAAGGAGACTAGATTATGTTATACTGTTTCCAAGGTTTCTGTTCATGACTGACTGGCTCCATTCACTTCTCATTGTTTTTGCAGTTCTTTCTAGAAGATCATCTTGTGGGAATAACATTCTGCACTTTGCAGAATCTACAATTCATAGTTAGCTCACAGCTTTCTTACATAGGGTCTCTAAACCAGCATGGTGTGGGGGACACCTTGATCTAACAACAGTTTAACTGGTGAGTGAATCCATTTGGACCCTGGCCACATTGGCCTCTAAATGCCTGAACAGAGAACATGGTGAAAAGGTTTTGGGGAAACACTTCCTAGATAGTCTTATACAAGCAGAGTCTGGCAAGTCCTTAGAGCTCCTTTCCTATTGTCATGATGCAAGTCCTAGACTTCCTGGGATTTTTGTTTGTTTGTTTGTTTGTTTGATGAGTTGGTTTAGATGGTTTTTCACAGTTTGGGGTGGGGTGGGGGTCTTCTTTTTTCTTTTTTTCCTTTTCTTTCTTTTTTTTGGGGGGGGATAGAGTCTCACTATATGGTTCTAGATGATTTAGAAATTTCTCTGGATTCAAAATTTCTAAAGTTCCTCTGCCTCTTCCTCTTCCTCTTCCTCTTCTTCTTCCTCTTCCTCTTCCTCTTCTTCTTCCTCTGCCTCTGCCTCTGCTTCCATTGCCTTCTCTTCTGTGCCTACCCCTGCCCCTTGGGGTTGGGTATCACAGTCTATCTTGCCTTCATTTTAATTATACTATTACCACCCCCCCCAGAAATCATATCATTCTTAGACACAGTTGATAGAGGTTTTCTTGACCAAACTGTAAGTTTTTTGTTTCATTTTGCTTCTTAATTTTTTTTAATTTATTCACTTTACACCCTGCTCATTGCCTCCAGGTCACCCTCCCACAATCCTTCCCTGAATCCCCTCTGCCTCTTCTCCTCTGATCAGGTGACCCCGCCCCCCCGGATATTCCTCACCCTAGCATCCTCTTCCATTGAGGCCAGACAAGGCAGAAGAGCATATCCCACATACAGGCAGCCAACAGCTTTCCCCAAAGCTGTTCCAGTTGTTCAGGACTCACACGAAGACCAAGCTGCACATCTGCTATGTATGTGTGGGGAGGCCTAGGTCTAGCTTGTGTGTGCTCTTTGGTTGGTAGTTCTGTCTCTGAGAGTCCCAAGGGTCCAGCTGAGTTGATTCTGTTGATCTTCCTGTGGAGTTCCTATCCCCTCAAGTGCCTGCAGTCCTCCCCACCTCCAACTCTTCTATAAGAGTCCCCAACTTCCATCCACTGTTTGGCTGTGGGTGTCTGCATCCATCTGAGTCAGCTGCTGGATGGAGCCTCTCAGAGGACAGCCATGCTAGACTCCTGTCTGCAAGCATTACAAAATATCATTAATACTCTGCAGGGTTTTGTGCTTGCCTATGGGATGGTTCTCAAATTAGACTGGTTATTGGTTGGCCATTCCCTCAGTCTCTGCTCCATTCCCTGTCCCTGCATTTCTTGTAGACAGGATAAATTTTTGGTAGAAGGTTTTGTGGGTGGGTTGGTGTCCCTATCACTCCACTGGGGATCCTTCTGGTTATAGGAGTGGCCTTTTCTGGTTCCATATCCCCAATGCTGTGAGTCACAGCTAAGGTCACCTCCATTGATTCTTGGGCACCTCCCTTATCCCAGGCCTCTGTCACATCCTAGGGATGCCCCCCCTTGAGTTCCAGATTTCCATCCATTCTCATGGCCATCTGGCCATCTCACCTGTCCCTCCCTATACCTGATCTTGAATCCCTCCCCATGCCCCTCTCCATCCCTTCTCCAACCCAGTTCCCTCCCTCCATCTCCTCTCATGACTATTTTATTCCCCCCTCTAAGTGAGATTAAAGTATCCTCACTTGGGCCTTCCTTCTTGTTTGCTCAACTATGTTTATAGCCACTTTATTCATAATAGCCAGAAACTGGAAACAACCTAGATGTCCCTCAACTGAAGAATGGATAAAGAAATTGTGATATATCTACACAATGAAATAATATTCAGCTATTAAAATTAAAGAAATCATGAAGTTTGCAGGCAAATGGATGGAACTTGAGGATATCATCCTGGGTGATGTAATCCAGACCCAAAATGACATGAATGGTATTTACTCACTGATAAGTGGATATTAGCCATAAAGTACAGGATACCCATGATACTCCACAGACCAAAGAAACCAAACTGTAAGTTTTAAGTCTTTCTTCTCCACTTTTTACCCCTATTGCTACCATAAATGTTGCTAAATCCCACCAGTCATACTCATGCCAAAACCCAAATTCTCAGTTCCCTTGAAATGACCACGTGCAGGTTAATTAGTGGGCCACCTTTAAACCTTGCATCCCACAAAGCCCTTGTGGCCCAGACAATGTGTTCTTTGCCACGGCATGACAAATGGTGCTTAGTGTAATTCTCGACGGAATCCTTGTGCCCATACCACACCTGATAACTGTCCTTACATTCTTATTGCTGTTCGGAGCTTCTGGACTCCCAGTGGAACAGTCATGAAGTTTTGCCTCTAGCTTGTTAGGGACTCTTCATCCCGTATAACTCCAGATGTTTTCAGATCCATTCTACAAAGCAATTCCAGAGGCTCCTCAACTGCACTGTCAGGTATAGCTACACTGACAACCCAGAAGTACAGACTTCTACTAGTCCTCCATTACTGTAACAGAATGCCCCACACAAGCAACTTAAGGAGAAGAAAGGATTATTTTGACTCGTGGTTTCAGATGTTTCAGTTCGGCCCCAGGCACTTGACCAAATCATCACAGAGAAGTGGTTTGTGATGAAATTGCTATTTTACCTCATGATGGATAGAAAACAGAGTATGAGGGACCAGGGTTGAGGTCCCTTCAAAGACACATCTGAGAGACCTGGTCCCTCCAGATAGCCCTCATCATCTGTTTCTATCATCTCTCAAGATATCACTCTTCTGAGCCTGTGAGGACATTTCCTACTTAATATGTAGCAGAAATGCTGTAGAAAGGTAACTTTGATAATTTAATTTTCATAATTTAATTTTTGAAATATTCACTGTTGATTTTTTTTACATGATCTTATCTGCTACAACTTTGCTGAAATCCTTAAAAATACTAGAATCTTTGTTACATAGTGGCAGTTCATAAATACAAATGCCCTTGTATTATGCCCAAACTTGGAGGTTTTTCAGTATTTTACCATCAAAGATGACACCTGTTTTGGGTTTTTCTAGATGCTTTTAATCAAATCTTCTCTCCAATCTCCTACATGTGCTTGTCAATGTTCGTTTATGTTTGTATCACAAATGGATATTAGCTGGTTTTGAAATTTACTGGGATAACTATGGCTTTGTTTCAGTCCATTGGCACTGTACATTCTATGCATTGGTTTTTAAAGTCTTCTGAGAGGCTACATCATTCCTGGAGGCTCTGGAGTGTTTGGTGAATGTGTGGAATGAACGCAGTAATGTCACCCTCTGCTCACCAAATCCATTTACGGTACTGTCCTCCAACTAAGGATGCACTCAGTATTAAACTGATAACCACAGACAGTACACTTGACCTTAGCCCAGAGGCTGAGATGGGATAGTTACAAAGCTCACGTTTAAGCCACCTGTGCACTCTGTGAGAAACTTAGTTTGGTCAAATAGAAACTTTTTGTGTGTGGTTGAATTTGGTTTTCTTGTTAGATCCAAATTCTTTAGGAACTTTGAGTTAGAGAGTTGTGAAAATGCGATGTCATGGTGTATGTGTGTGTGTGTATGAGAGAGAGAGAGAGAGAGAGAGAGAGAGAGAGAGAGAGAGAGAGAGAGAGAGAGGAGGGGGAGAGAGATTAAAACTTCTCTTCCCTAAAGCAAACAATGGAAACTCTGAGCTCCGTCTACCTGTCTTTCTTGGTGGTGGATCTAAATATATTCTTTGACCTACTCTTGTCTTATAGCAGGTTATAAAACCCTCCTTGCCCCAGCAGGCTCCTGCTAGGCAGCCTAGACAGTACCAGACTGAGGCAGGGTGACAATTTACCATCTAAGATTTAGTTACTTAAGAGAGGTCAAGAATGCTGAAGTTGGCAGGGTTCTCCAGGTTTCTTCACCCAAACTCTTGATACTGGATTTTACAATGATTCTTACGCAATGAAGTCTTTACAGAACTCCAAAAGGACAAGACCAGAACTCAGCATGTCTGCAGGAAGTTCTTTTAGAACTCATTCTGTCTGCGGGAAGTTCCTCTAGAGAGCTAAAGCTCTCAGCACATAGAGGGTCAGCACTCCTTCTCCCATGTGTCGCTCCTGGATCCTTTGCAGTGTTCTTTTAAAAAATACCAATATACTGTGGCTAGAGAGGTAACTCAGTAGTTAGGAGTACACAGTGCTCTAGCAGACGGCCTGAGTGTAGTTCCTGGCACCTGCATTGTTTAGCTCACAGTTGCTTATAACTCCGGCTCCAGGGCTGAACTGGATAGTTTTAATGTCAACTTGACACAAGCTAGAGTCATCAGAGAGAGGAGAACCTCAATTGAAAAAATACTGCTGTAAGACCACTGTAAGTTGTTTTCTTAATTAGTGATTGATGGCACAGAGTCCAGCCCATTGTGGGTGGGGCCATCCCTGGGTTGGTGGTCCTGGGTTCTATAGGAAAGCAGGCTGATCAAGCCATGGGGAATAAGCTTGTAAGCAGCACCCTTCTATGGCCTATGCATCAGCTCCTATCTCCAGGTTCCTGCCCTATGTGAGTTCCTGTCCCGGCTTCCTTTAGTGATAGATTATGATGTGGAAGCATGAGCCAGAGGAAACCCTTTCCTCCCCAAGTTGAGTTGGTCACGGTGTTCATTACAGCAGCAGTAAATCCTAATTAAGACAAGGGAGATCTTACACCTCTGGCCATGGGCACTGACACATGTGCACACAGACACACACACACACACACACACACACTGGCAGTAAATAATAATATTTTAAAAAGGAAAACAGTCTGCATGTGTTTCTCCTAAATATGGGAGGCATCAATAAATTAATTGAACTAAGTAAGTGATAGTGAAACTAACTATAATAAATTCTCAGTTAGTGTAACACTGAAGCAGGTATGACTGAGATATAAAAGGTAGAGAATACTATGTTGCTTGTAGCAGTAAGGAGTCGGTGGAAGTCCTTTCTAAAGTGTCGCCACCTCACCGACCAGCGGAAATAAGGGGGCAACCACGAACTCTTCTCCAAGCAGTTTATTCAGGAACCTTGTACTACCTCTTCCTCTTTCTCTTTCTCTTTCTCTCCTTTCTCTTTCTTCTTCTTCCCAGCCCCCAGCACTCGCGGGTTAAATACTTTCCCTAGTCCCAATCAGCATCAACTACGTCGGCAAATCATAAAAGGCTGCGGGAAATCATGCCAGCTTGCATCACAAACGGGAGGCACTCAGCTTTTCCAAATAAGGGCTTGTTTATCACAATGCTTTAGGGTGGCAGCTGTGGCTCTCCACACTAAAGTAATAGCCTTCCTTGAACTAAGGATGTATGGAGGGATTACTCAGGTAGCCTAAACATATTCATGGAGAGGAATATTTTACTAGTGGTTACACTTCTGAGCATGCTCAGTTTAAGGTCTAATTTAAGAAGGAAAGATAGAATTATTTATGAGCACTCACAATGTCATGGAATGCACATTTCCATTACTGTAGAAGCCTCCAATGATATATACATGCATAAAAGAAATTTAAATAGAGGTATCCTGTAATAGGAGAGACAATACCTAATTAGACAGCATAAAACCACCAGTACCAGAAATGAGACGTAGGCTAAAGGGATCTCACGGAAATCCCCAAACATCATAGGATATCACCAATTCGACCGGTCACCTTTTACAACCTGATGGCAAGAGCCTGATTGCTGACGGCTTACAGCTTGAAAGTACTATACAAGCCAACAAAGGAGAAAGGTAATCATCAATGCTACCCAGCTACAGACCACTCGAACGACTGAAGTGGCCAGCTGCAATATATACCCACTGGTGAAATAATGGTGTAAGCATTATGAGCAACCAACTACTTTTTTTTCATTTTTTTTATTAGATGTTTTCTTTATTTATAATATCTCCTTTCCCGGGTTCCCCTCCCCAAAAAATAAAAAAGAAAAATAAATAAAATAAAATAAAATAAAATAAACAAAAACTAAACAAACCCCTGTTCCCACCCCCTCACCACCCCATTCCCTCCTGCTTACTGACCCTGGCATTCCCCTACACTGGGGCATAGAACCTTCACAGGGCCAAGGGCCTCTCCTTCCATTGATGACCAACTTGGCCATCCTCAGCTATACATATGCTGCTAGAGCCATGAGTCCCACCATGTGTACTCCTTGGTTGGTGTTTTAGTCCCTGGGAGCTCTGAGGGTACTAGGTAGTTCATATTGTTGTTTGTCCTAAGGGGTTGCAAACCCTTCAACTCCTTGGGTCCTTTCTCTAGCTCCTTCATTGGGGACCCTGTGCTCAGTCCAATGGATGGCTGTGAGCCTCTACTTCTGTATTAGGTACTGTCAGGGTCTCTCAGAAGACAGCTATATCAGGCTCCTGTCATTCAGTACTTACTTATAATAGCCAGAAACTGGAAACAACCCAGATGTCCCTCAACAGAGGAATGGATACAGAAAATGTGGTACATCTACACAATGGAGTACTACTCAGCTATTAAAAACAATGAATTTATGAAATTCTTGGGGAAATGGATGGGTCTGGAGAATATCATCCTGAGTGAGGTAACCCAATCACAAAAGAACACACATGGTGTGCATTCTCTGATAAGTGGATAATAGCCCAGAAGATCGGAATACACAAATACAAACCACAAACCACAAGAAACTCAAAAAGAAGGAAGACCAAAGTGTGGATACTTCGTTTCTTCCTAAAAGGGGGAACAAAATACCCATGGAAGGAGTTGTAACTATGTAGAGACTATGGAGCAGAGACTAAAGAAAGGACAATTCAGAGACTGCTCCACCTGGGAATCCTTCCCATATTCAATAATCAAATCTAGACACTAATGTGGATGCCAACCAATCACTCTTTGATCAGATTTAAGTTTGGCCCCATGAGATGGAAGCTGACAGTGTTAATGAGGCCAAGGATCTGAGACCAGATAGGTCATGAGCCCTAGGGGGAAACCCCTTATTCTGCTGTGTGAACATAGCAATAAAATGCTTCCTAATGACATATTCAGCCCATAGATCAGTGAGCTGAACTCTCATCAGAGAAACTTCTTGTAGTAGATGGTAATTAACACAGCACAGAGGCCGACAACAGGCAATGTGCAGGGAGTGAGAAACTTGGAAGCACTCAGCCCTAAGTGAGATGTCTATCACAGCCCTCCTCTCAAAGCTCCGGGAATTATGCAGAAGAGGGAGGGGGAAAAATTGTAGGGACCAGAGGTGACAGAAGACTCCAAGGAAACAGCACCTCCCAGATAAAACAGGACTGGTGCACATGAACTCACAGACATTCTGATAGCATGCACAAAACCTACTGAAGTTCAAGTCAGACAAGTATCCCAGCGCAGAGAAGGGGAAGTAGGCACAAAGTCTCACCCTTAGCCAAAAGGTATTTAAATGGTGGCTACTGGGAGTGGGGAAATTGGTTTTCTTCAATGCAGTAATGCTGGACATATCAGCCACACTCCAAGGAAGGCCCCATGCTCAGGAGGAGTTAGCTAACATAAATCAGATTCTCTGGTGTGTGTGTGTGTGTGTGTGTGTGTGTGTCTGTGTGTGTCTCTGTGTGTCTCTCTGTGTGTGTCTGTGTGTATCTGTCTGTGTGTATATGTGTCTGTGTGTATGTGTGTCTGTGTGTGTGTCTGTGTGTATGTGTGCATGTGTCTGTGTTTGTGTCTGTGTGTGTGTGTCTGTGTGTGTGTCTGTATGTGGGTCTCTGTGTGTGTGTGTCTGTGTGTGTGTCTGTATGTGGGTCTCTGTGTGTGTGTGTCTGTGTGTGTGTGTCTGTGTGTGTGTCTGTATGTCTGTGTGTGGGTCTGTATGTCTGTGTGTGTGTCTGTATATGTGTGTCTGTGTATGTGTGTGTGTCTTTGTGTCGGTGTGTGTGTGCGTGTGTGTGTGTGTCTGTGTGAGTATGTGTGTGTCTGTGTGTGTGTCTGTATGTCTGTATGTCTGTGCCTATGTGTGTTTATGTGAGTGCAGGCATGTGTATGTGTGCTTTTTGTTTCTTATTTTTATTTTTGTTTTTTAGGAAAGAGAAAGAACGTGGAGTGGAGTGGATGGGGAATGGAGGAATGATCTAGGAGAAGCTGGGAGAAAGGACAGAATATGATTAAAATACAATGTATGAAAAAATTGAAAGGTTAAAATGGAGGCTAGAAGTCAATGGGTATGCTTGGGTCATGTCATAAAATTGTAGCTGAAGATTAAGGGTTGGACAATTAGACTCTACGTTGATAAGGAGTTTGCCCTTGAAGGTACTTGTCTTGCTTAGCTGCTAGTCCTCAGAACTCTGACTTGTAGCTTGTGGCTAGAAGCATGAAAAAAACTACCTGGGGCTTGGGATGGCACGTGAGGTGCTGCAGTCTTGGAAACCAAGTCAATCTGTGGGGACTGCTGCTGCCCTGGAAGAAAATGGTGGAGGTGAGTGGAATGAGGTGACACCCAGTAGACATGCTGCAAGAACAACTGGCTGCTTCTCCATGGGAAGAATGATTCCGGACACGCTGAGATCATGGGAATCTGTGTAGATCTTTATGCAATGAGAACAAGAGAGAAATATGGTCTGTTGCTGTTGTTGTTGTTGCTGTTGCTGTTGTTGTTGCTGTTGTTGTTGTTGCTGCTGTTGTTGTTGCTGCTGCTGCTGCTGTTGTTGCTGTTGTTGCTGTTGCTGTTGCTGTTGCTGTTGTTGTTGCTGTTGTTGTTGTTATTGTTGCTGCTGTTGTTGTTGTTGTTATTGTTGCTGCTGTTGTTGTTGCTGTTGTTGTTGGTGGTGGTGGTGTTTGCTTGCTTGCTTGCTTGCTTGTTTTTCTGACACAGCAGTTTGAAAGAAATTGAGGCTTGTAATAGTTTATCTTTTGGTTTCTCTTGCTTCGACAAAACACTATGACCAAAGCAACTTTGAGAAGAAAGGGTTTAGCGGGTTACACTTTACAGCACTGTTCACCAAAGAAGGAAGTCAGGACAGGAACCTGGAGGAAGGACCTGATGCAGAGGCTGTGCAGGAGTGCTGCTGACTGGCTTGCTCCCTGTGGCTTGCTCAGCCAGCTTTCTTATAGAACCCAGGACCATCAGGCCTGGGATGGCACCACCCACAAAGAGATCTAATGGAGGCATTTTCTAAAGTTGATTTTCCTCCCTTCCAGGTAACTTTAGTTTGTGTCAAACTGGCATAAGCTAACCAGCATGTAGTTCTCTTAATATTTGGTGGACAGCATTAGTGAAGCCTCTTGTCCAGCTCTTTTCTTTGTAGAAAAACTAAAAATCATTAAATTAATCTACGTGTTTCCAGTTCTTATCCCCAAACTGTTTTTCCCCTTCCAGAGTAATGGAGTTAATACAATCAGTGCCACCGGAACATTTTAGAAGACTTTTATTCTTGGTCCGCAGTAGAAGAAATGAGAGACAAAGTCTCAAGTCAGTTTCTCAACCTTCCAGAATCCAGTTACAAATAGGGGTGGGGTGTGTGCTTAGGGACCTTAAAGTTAAGGGACCAGGGAGGTGAAGGAGGTCACAGTGTTCTCAAATACTATCAATATCTGATGATTCTTACCAAGATTCACTACAATGACCCTTCAGTACACTGGGAAGAATTCCTGGGTTCTCCTTGTATGTCAAATCTGTAACTGCTTAAGTGTGCTAACCTGTATAATCCTCATGTAAAACAGCTTAACACTTGCAAATAACCTGCCTGCATCCTCCCATGTGCTTGACATCACCTCTAGATTACTCATACCTCATGCTATGTACCTGCTATGTAAACAGCTATTACATTGCTTTGTTTAGAGGGTAGTGGTGAAGAATGAGTCTATGCCCATTTGCTATACTCAATTTTCTTTCAGGCTTCACTGTTGAATCCAAGGATGTAAGCCACGGGACTAGGAGGATCTTACCCACATTTTCTTCAGTGACAGTTTCCCCATAGTCCCTATGTCATTAGGAACATTTATGAAGAATCTAAGTGATTGTTTTTGCTTTTTCTTTGAAAACAGGTTTTCCCTGTCAGCCTCGTGTGCTGGTTAGAATTTCCTCTGCTGTCCAAGCAGTCCAGCATAGCGGTTGCGGGGTAAGGTGCAAGCCAATGCACTGTTACCTCTTAGAGCATCCTGCAGTCCCAGGACATGCACAGGCACAGGGGCCTGTATCCAAGTATGCACAGGGGCAGTATGCATGCAGCTTGATTTCATCCTGTGATTCCTCAACCACGGAGCATAAAATAAATCCAAGCCATTTTGCCCTTTTTCGTGGCAGCAAACCAATTCATGATTTTGTTTTCGTGCCTAACAAGTCTGTCAATGTGAGTTTGCTTTTTCAGACTCAATGCAGCCAAACATTCTGAAATGACATATACTTAGGCCATCCTCCTTAAAATTGTAAGTTGTCACAAATCAAATGGATGCCTCCCATTTTCAGAATTACACGAAGTATCTTTATACTAAAACAGGACTAAAAGATGCTTAGCACACCTTAAAATTTAAATTTAGGAGGTAATTTTACAATATGCTTCTAGAACATTCTTCTAATGAAAGTTCTATTGGAAATTTTAAGCTGGTAGAACTACTTCTTAAAGTTTTCAGAGTTCCTTAAACATAAGAAGACACACTGCTTGGACTTTCTGGGAGCTGTGTTAACCCAGGACAAATTGCTTAGACCAGTGGCCCCTACTGTGCTCTGTGTTATCCCCATGAATGCACAGCAGCTTTGCAACTTTTCCCTGTTCGTGGGTACTACCATGGATTCATTCGGATATATCAAGAGGGTCAAACAAAAGCTGGGCCACTTATTTGCATGCTTCACCTTCTTCCTCGTGGGATCCTTCGCTGACACCAGAGTCTCCATTCTTCTGCCTTTTGATGTGAACTGGAGACAAGCAACTATCCAGGAATCCCACGGGCTTTCTGTACCAGAGCTGGACCACGAACACATCCAACTTCATGGGCTAGCCAGCTACCAAGTTCCCAGTCTCTCCAGAGTGCAGACAGATATTTGGACTACCTACCCCGTATAGTGTAAGTCAATCTAGCAATCTCTCCCCTAACTCATAATCAATTTTATTAGTTTCATCCTCCTAGAGACCATTGGCAGATACAGGTCATGTCCACACATCATTGTAGAAGGGCTCTTTCCACACTCAAACACATGCACACATCTGGTCTACAAAGACAGACAATGACATATAACAGTGTCTAGAAGGTTCTCAGAGGCCTGCAAGGAAGATTGGCTTGCTTTATTTAACACTTTATTCCTCAAAGTGTCTGAATCTTAGAGCCCATTGCAGGGTGTGTGTGTTGGCAAATGAGGAAGTCAGTCACTCTAAGTCAGTCAGCTTGGGAAACATTCTTTTAGGTTCCATATTTAGAACGACATTCATTTCACTAAAAAAAAAACAAAAACAAAAACAAAACCAAAAACAAACAAACAAACAAAAAAAACCCTATTGCTTGTCCATGTAAATAAAAGATATTTACTTCCTGAAAGGGGTTACAAAGAGTTAAATGGGGTTCTACTACCTCATGCGCTTTCTCGTGTTGTCTAGCCTAAATAAGTTCATTTGCCTCCCAAACCACCTCTGACACACACACACACACACACACACACACACACACACACACACACACGCGCACACACGCATGCACACACGTATACACAGACCCCCTTCCTACACAGCACAACGGCAGGTTCCCTCATTGCTTACCACCCTGGGAGACATCACGGCGTAAGTAACATAAGCAGTCAGGGGCAAATGTACCCTTGGCCCTGGGGTTCGGCAGACATTGTCTCCTTGCACATGGTAGGTAGGATGGCTTTGAAGTTCTGTAAACTTGGTCCCTACTTCAGAAAGTTCTCACTGAGGCGGGGGAGAAACAGCCCTGGGAGGGAGCAAATCCTTCGAGAACTGACAGGCATCTAATTGTCACCACTGACACCTACTTGGCTGTGTGATCTGCTAAGCAAGTTTAAAGAACTTGAAAGTATCTTGATAAAATCCAGGCGCGAACTGTTGACATATGTTCAAACTCTGTTCTCCAGGGCAGAAGCAGGCAGCAGTAAAGATGGGTGTCAGAGCTTGCCTGGGTTCTGCTGTGAGGGCAAGCCATTCCACCAGATGTGTACCTCTTTTTTTCACGGCAGGTAGTTTTACCATAGAGGCATATGGTAATATTACCATTTGAATTATCATTTGAACCAGGGGACCCAATGCTAAAAGAAAATGTTCCTTTTCAGAACTTCTAAAAGGAGAACATTCTGGTCTGAGTTGGTTCTGTCCTTATGTCCCAGATCCTCTGTGCCGGGCTTGGATTGGTCTGGTTTTCATGCATTTTTCTTAAAACAAACAAGTAAGCAGACAGACAGACGAACCGAGCTTCTGTGCGGTCAGTCCCTTGGGGAGCTGTAATTTCAGCCTTCCGGAGTGTTCCTAGACAGTATTTCCAAGCTGTGGCAGGACTCCTGTGCTGAGCCTTAAAAAGGAAGCCGGGGGAATGGGAACGTCCAAAGTCGTCACACACCAATAAGCTCCAATTTAGAAGCACAACGGCTCGACTGCCAAAGGAATCTGACTTAGTGGACACTCGGTGTACACGAGCCCCTGTAGGGCTCGGGCTGTGGTCGAGTGACAGGGCACTTGCCTGGCATGGACAAGGTCCTGGGTTCAGCCCCCAGTCCCAAAAGACAGAGCCAATGTTTCAGAAGCAGAGTTTTGGGAGAGTCCTGGGCCGGGGAGATGATTCAGTAGGTGAAAAACACCTGGCACCAAGTTTGCCCTAAGTTTCATCCCTAGGGACCTAGATTGAGTGAACCAACGCTCCACAGTTGACCTTTGACTTCCACATGTGTACTGTGGCACACATACTGCCCCCTCCCCCACACACAAATAAAGTAAGTGGAATAAATAATAATTAAAAGTGTCTCTTACAGTTTTTTTCTTTTTCCTTTTTGGAGACTCAAGCCCCAAGCAGCTGGCTCTTCATCCCCTTAGCTCAAATTTGAGCCAAACCCACAAAATTGTCACCTCTTTTAACTGATAAAACTGAAATAATAATCAAACCCACCCAGAAGTAATTAAATTCTGGAGCTACCATGGCTTAACCATTTCATTGTGTTTTATTGATTTTTTTTTTTTTTTAATTTCTGCCCCTTTAGGACAATGAACTGGGAAACCACAATTACACTTCACAGACTGCAGCATGAAAAACACACACTCCACTGGAAACCCATCAAGCCCTTCCTCTTTATTCATTCAAAAGAGTCCAGTGCACATGTCAAATATGAGCACTGTCCGGGTTTTTGTTTGTTTGTTTTGTTTTTTTTTGTTTTTCCTTAGAAGGGGGGAAACATTTATTCTGGCAGCGCTTGTACAATCCCAGGAAGTGGTTTTGATACCGTTAGTTGTAAGAATAGAAACCGTAACAAACTCGGAGCGCATTTGAGAGGTGCGGGGGCTCCTTGGGTAGAAGGAATTCCTCTTGTGCTTAGTGGATGGCCCCTCAGCCGCTGGCTGCGGAGCCTTCCCAGGTGTGAATAAGGAAACAGAATCTCCCATACAGCCGCTGAAATTCTTCTTGGCCACAGTGGCTTCTGTATCTCGGCCCTCCCCCCACACACTGAGGCAAGTTCTCATGCTTTGCTGGAGCTTTTTCAGGCACGTGACCCTCTGTCCTCGCCCGACCCTGGCCCCAACACACGTGACCGCCAAGGTTCCCTCATCTACGAAAGCTTCTCTAGGGTTCAGATGACAACACACAACATCACTTGTCAGAAAGTAGCAGATATTCAGAACATGGGCATCTGTGTTTATGAAAATAGCAACCATGTGCAGGTATGCTCACCCAAGGAGCCTTATTTTTATTTGTCATGGCCCTCTGGGGAGTAAGCCCAAAATCATATAGGACACTGAACTTTGCTAACTTGACAGTTTCAGAACTGCCTGGTGCCAATTTTAAAAAAAAACAACACAAAAACGGAACTATTGCCTAATAATTCAGTGGTCTACAAAGCAAGAGGAACGTTAACCCTTCAGCTTACACGTGCACACATACACACGAGACCTATGACAGAAGAGATCAACTAGATTCTCACCCATCCTGCAACTGTGTTCTAAAAGGAAAAAGAAATTTTAAACTGGACTTGTTATGTTCAAGTATTCAAAACAGAGAGAGAGAGAACCCCCACTAGACTCTGATTTCTGAGAAATTGCCTCCACAGAACGGGCTTTGGGGGTGCAGTGAAGTCAACTGAACAGATTCAACACAAATCGATTTGCAATGTCTCAAAAGTGCAGTCGCCTGCTTGCATTTCTCTTAAAGATTTGTGGTCACTGCGTGTGGTGTGACATTCTAGGAGTCAATATTTTAGAATACAGGCGACAGAGCAAGACCAGCTGACACACTTTTCTTGTGGGGAACAGTCAGTTTTATAAGCTTCCTGTCAACACACAGAGGTGGCGGATGTTAACAGCATCCTTTCCATTCTTCAGAGAATCTACTGCAGCATATGCTGTTTGGCCCTAACTAGGAAGACACTGGAGAGCAATTGGTGGAGTTTGTTTTTAAGTGTTTACCTCCTAGAGATTTCAACAAAGCGTTCTACTAGGCCCTTGGCAGCAGACTTCTCCAAGTGGCTCTGCATAAATAAACAGCCAATGAGAGATGGAGCTCCGTGAAAGGATGTTCCTACAGGAAGCCCAACAGTCAGATGTAGAGATTCACAGAGGGCTCTGCTACATCACGGACACTGTTCCAGGGGTCAGGGAGAGGGGGTGCATAGCAAGAGAAAGGCTTCAAGATTTACAACTGAACTCAGATTATCTCAAGTGGTTCCAAGATTTGGATTTTCAGAGATTCTTTACCTCCTTTGGCCTCTAGGAATATGCCCTTCGGCCCCAGCAATGATGATGTGTGGGGATGGAGTATTTATCATTCTACCACCATGTCCAGTGACTAACAAGCAGGGAGGTGTGATGACAAGGTGGGAGGGGATTCTGTCTCAATGGGCTGAACACTCCTGATGGTTATTAGAGTTCTAGGAACCAACCTTGAATCTAGCCAGGAACTAACAGGGAGAGGCTAGCTTTGCCTGTCCTTGGCAGTTGAGCAGGTAGGCGAAAAGATAACAAAAAGACACCAGCTCCATCTTGGCACAGCTCTCATGCAGAATATTGCACCCAGTGTCCACTAATGCTAGAAGCGTCCCACTGTATAAATTTAAATGTATTTGCATATTATAAAAATAAAGATTAACATATACATATCTTACACTAGTTACGGAACGGCAACGAACGTCAGTTGATCCCTCCTTCACATTGAACAGAACTGAAATCTGAGTGCTCTAAATACTGCCGCCTGGCCTGGAGCTATGGCTCATGTGTACACAGAAAACACAATCCCTGAGAAGCCGGTTAACTTTTTCTTCTTCTTCTCTTCAAGTAGCTCTCTCCTTGGAGGATCACAGTTCTGAGGTTCAGGTTGTGAAACATTTGCTCCATGTTGTTGCTCCCATCTTCCCAGCCCCCTCCAACCCCTCCAAGGGTCTTCTGCAAGCACCCTGTGTGTGGTTTCACTCTGGGCCCCAGAAGGCGCTTGGGAGCATGGCAGGCTCGCCAGGGGCAGAGGATGTCCTAGTCGGTCCCATGAAAATTCCACAGCCTCGGATGTCATTGGTTTCTGTGCTTCTCACCAACATTCTTCCTGGATAGGATGAAAAGACAAAAATGGCAACAGTCTCGGTTATAAGGAAAAAGAGAGGTCACAGAAACAGTGTCTGCACAGATTTCCCTGCCAACTTCTAAAATTCTCTATGAACAAGGATGTCAGGCTCCTATTGTCCTATTGACCCACCGGGTAAGCAGTCTTCTGTAGCAGTTAGATTAGTCAAATGTTTGTTTGTGATGCTAAGCATAGGTCAGCCCTAAGTGGGGACCGACACTAATTGCTATGACACTTACCAGACTGGAACTTTACAGATGAACTAGCGTCGTAATGAACAAGCACAGCATCTAAACACAGACTCGCTTCCTCCGTAAACACACACGGGCACATGAATAACCACCCCCCCACCCCCACCCCAGGCTCAGAAATAACATGCCTCAACCTGAGCTTATCTGCTTACCACCACGACGCATGTGTTTATTTAGTGTTTCATGCAAGGGTGTCTGCCCAAATCCAGGGTATCTCGGCATGGCCTGAATATACTACAGCATTCTTGGCCAACTAAATAATGGCATTTGCTTGAAACGAAACAGAGGGGAGAAGGTCAGCTGTCTCTGGCTTTTATTTTGGCTTTCTACAATGCTAGTCGGTAGGATTTTTTCTAAGTGTTTTAATGATACTTAATGGCATACAAGGGCAAGGAAAGGACAAGGACTATGGTTCGCCCCACCCCCACTCCATCTCTCTTAATGCTTTTTTATTGCAGAGGCCGGTGACTCGCTATCCACCTACTATGCCTTTCAGCCCATACAAGCAGCACTTAGTCAGAGCACTAGCCCTACCACCCAAACCAGGAGCCTTCTGATTACTGCGTACACACCAGGAAATGACACTTTTCCTTGTAGTACAGTGTAGCTCGTATTTTCAATATTTTACCAAGCACATCAGGTCCTTGGGGGGAAGATGGCCAAGGGTTAAGGCATAGCTGGGTCTTGTTATAGGACATACAAGACTCCAAAAGTATGTTTGATGGGTACAACAGAGCTCAGCGTTTGGGGGGCTCTGAAGAGTTTCATTTTTCTTTGGCACTGAGCCATATGAAAATGTATGAAAACCCAGCAGTATAATAAACTCCTGGTAACAAAGGTTTTAAAACGTCTCAAATTCCAGTAATAATATGATACATCTAGCTGTAAGAGGGTGGCCATATGAACACACACGTCTCATTCAGGCAGCTAATAGCGTGGTGTGGTCGCCAGCTCTCGGTTCACGTGGCAGTAACTGCTTTTCCTCAGCGAATGTAATGAACTTTCAGAAATGCAGACAGTTGTGTCTGCTGTCTGCTCCTCTGAGCCACACATGGCTCTGAGAAACACAAGATCACCTAACCGAGGCTGTTACGGGGGACATTCCACCGTCACCACTCGCAGCATTGCCCACATTGTGACGGCTCTTGTTAACTGTCCACTGGGCAGATTCTAGGCTTACCGGAGAGGAGGGCCTGGAGAAGATTATCTTGATTATGTTAACAGAAGAAGACGCGCCCACTGTGGGTGGGACCATTCCCTGGTTGAGATTCTGGCCAATGTAAGCAGAGAACTGAGCAACAGCCGGCAGTGAAAGTTTGACTGTGATTGGCCAGCATCTTTCAGATCTTACTGCCATCACTACCCCTCCACGATGAGCTGTATCTTGAACCATGAGCCACAATAAACCCTTTCTCCCATAAGCTGCTTTTTGAGCATAGAATTGTATCATAACAATAGGAAAAGATACCAGGACACACCAATCCCTCTCTTCACCCATCAAATCTTCAATCTTCTGTACGCTGCTGCTTTTTCATCTCAGGAAGGCACCCCAGCCCTTCGAGGTCCACCCCTAATACTACTTCCTGAACCTTTACCCCGTGTTTCTTACTACTGTTCTCAGTGCTATTCATAATCTGTCATCAAATTTCTATTTCGACCTGACATGCCTTTCTTGTCTGGCTACTTCTTTGGTTCCCACTCTATGACTCTTGTGAGTAGGTTACTTCTGCGTCTTCAGTACCTGCCACAATGCCCACCAGAGCGCAAATACTCAATACAGCTACACAAATAAGCTGTAAGATGGGAAGCAAAGCTGCAGATAGAAAGTGGCTGTGATACTGTGAGCTCCTGTGTATAATAGTATAGTATTAAGTAGTATAAAAACATCGAGGAAGTGTGCAGGATAAAATGATTGATTCGACTTAGCAATTTTGGCTTCCCTGAAAAGATGACACACATCCTTGTCTTCAGGGGCAATAGACTTTCAGTGGTGAGGGAGCCAGGGGTCAGTCAGCTGAGGTCTGAGAGCTAGCCAGGGACCACTGTGGTCAACTGACCCTCACTTGAGGGGCTATCTCTTAAGTTAGCAGAGAGGGTGCCTGTGAGGGGCCTTTTGAGTCACACCTGGGGTTTTGAACTTGAGCCTACAATCACCAGGGAATTATTCAAGGCTTTTAAAAAGGGATCTATGTGACAGGCACTGACATCACAACATCAGTATTGGAGAGGGGGATAGAAAGAGATGACTCAGTAGTTAAGAGCACTGGTGGCTCTTTCAGAAGACCCTGGTTTGATTCCTATCACCTAAACCGTGGCTCACAGTGGTCCTTACTTTCCATTCTAGGGAATGCAATACCGTCTTCTAGCCTCCAAGAGCACCGGGCACATGTGGTACCTAGACGTACATGCAGGCAAAGCACACATACACATAAAAGAAAATAAATAAATCTTAAAATTTTGTATCAGTTTGAAGGATAAGATGACTGGATCAGTTAAGGAGTTTCAGTTACAGGAATCTTGATGGCTACAGAGTCAGAGGAAACCCTAGAGCTGAAGAAAAGGCTTATTCATGTCAAGGCACACTGATACAGTGGGCAAGTACTCTGGTGACAGACTATAGAGGTGGAAGCTATTGAACCTGACAGATTCCTAGCTCAGACAGACAGGCCCAAAATCCTACCATCACCTGGGACAGAAATGGAGCAGTGAAGACTTCTGGGAGAAGAAGGAGTGAACACAGTTCACCATGAAGCCCACAAGACATCCATGAGGCCAGCAGATAGGATACTGTTACTCCATGAGGTAAGGAGTTGAGAAGGTTCTATCTGAGGCTTAGACTGAGAATCTTCCCAGGTTAGAGCACCAACTCTGCCCCAACTCTGGATGTGAAAAGAAATGACAGCTCAAAACATTTGGTTATGTGGGCTGAAAGGAAAACCATAGTATGTATTAATTGTATTTTTCATTTTCTGCATTTTGAGATGTGTGTAGAGGGTGGTGAACCTGGAGGGACAGGTCGTCCCCGAGGAATCTAGTTCCTAGAGAGCGTAACAAACTTGCCTGCCAGTGCTGTCTTCTACACCCAAACGTCACAGCCAGGTCACAATGAAGATCCCACCCACTCCTTTATTGGTCTTCACACCCTGGCTCACTAGCCCGCCCCCATCCCTCCAGGACCTGGTAATAGAGAACTAGCCACTGCATCCATACCAGCCAATCCTAAGCTTGCAAGCCTGCCATGCCTTATAAACCACAAGCAAGGCTGTTTGTTGCCACAGCTCCTCCTGTCCCAGGAGCAAGACCACGCTTCCCACGTGTAGCTGGCTCCGCTCTTGCATAGTCTCAGCTGTCTATGGGCCTTTTGGCCTTATTATCCTTTAAAGTGGGAATCTGCTTTGTTTTAAAACAGACACAGGAGTGAGAGCGTCTGGCACTGTGGGAACAGCACTGAAGCCTTGGACCTTGAGGCAAAGGGCAGACCTATGCCTGTGCCATTAGTAACTGGAGTGTGGGATGCGCTGTTCTCTGCTTTGTATGACTTAAGGATTCTTAACTAGATCAATGTGCCAGGAGCCTTTACTCTGAGGGAGTTTTGTCTAGATGTTATAGACATCAGTGACAACAACATGAAAGTCAGCACAATGCACCAGCATCTCCTTTTTATGGGGACAGGGGTAGGCATTAAGGACACAATTTTTAATTTATCCTCCCTTGGAGCTGGAGAAAGGGAAACTATGATTCTCACTTATCCAGCATGCACATTTACACTTTATAAAAGTAGACCCCTTAATTAATAAGGGGCAGACCCCTTAATTAATAAGTGTCTAGACAAACCAGTGGGCAGGTTTTTACCATAGTACCCACATTGTAGAAATATTTTGTTTATAGTTTTTACTCTTGAGGCCCTCCAGTGTACACTGCATATATTCCTAGTAGAAACAACAGAAGGTACATTTATTGAGCATTTATTTGCTCTATGCAACTATATTAAATGCTGTGTTTGAAATTGCCTCTCCCCCCACTCCTCCTTTCTGTGTATGTGTGTGTGTGTGTGTGTGTGATTTTGGTGTATTACACTCCTTCATGTTGTAGTCAGTAGTAACTATAACACCTAGACAAGAATCTCTCAGAGTAAAAGCCCCTGACACATTGGTCCAGGAGACAACCTCCTGAAATAAGCACCTCCATAAATCTACATTTTTCCCGATACCTAATGCCATGGCACTAACGGTGAAGTTTGCTCGGCAGCCAGGCAGGGTGGCCCATGCTGGTAATCCAAACACTTAGAAGACAGAGGCAGGCAGACGGCAAAGTGGAGACTAGTCTTTACTATATAGCAAAACCACCTAAAAATAATGGGGAGGGGAGGAGGAAGAAGAAGAAGAGGGAGGGGGAGGGGGAGAGAGAGAGAGAGAGAGAGAGAGAGAGAGAGAGAGAGAGA
>NW_022196905.1:176703464-176715978 GCF_008632895.1 Mastomys coucha | reverse complement strand
AGAGAGAGAGAGAGAGAGAGAGAGAGAGAGAGAGAGAGAGAGAAATATTGAGATTCAAGATAGTGCAGTGGAACCCCAGAGCTCAAATAAACCTAAAACACTGTTTTCAGGAAGTTACATGAGGTTAACCAACTTGTCCTCTTCCTGGTGCTACAGTCTGTACAACAATGTAAGTTAGCATATGTGTGTGTGTGTGTGTGTGTGTGTGTTCGTGTGCACGCGCACACACTTATGTTTTCCCCAGCACAGACCTAAGATTACTTGACTCATCACACTACCCTAAGTTACGTGAAGAATGGAGCATTCTGCTGTTTTTCTCTATCCTGAGCACGAGTGACTCCAGACAAGTGGAACAGAGAGAGCTTGGGCTTCTCTGCCCCATGGACTCTCTTCATTCCCAATCCACCCCATGTCATCCCTCAGTTCTCCAGGGTCTTAGCGCCACACCTATTCAAGAGACTCTCTGATTCCCAGAGACTTACCCTTAAAACTTGGTGCTCCTAAAGTCACAGAGTGGGTACAGTAAAAATGGTGGCAGAGGGGAAGAAGCACTATCCTTTCCACTTAATTTTCCAAGAAAGTATGGAGATACCTGAGCAGAGAGGGGAGAAGTCCAGTATCAATGTAGCTGACGGGAGACTACAGCATTCAACACTCACAATTCCTCCCAGATGAGAAAGGCAGCCAAGCACTGGCAGAGTCCCTCCTTGCCAAGGACAAAGTAAATAAATCAAACATATGGGAGCTTCCAAACGGGCTACTCCACACTTAGCTGTAAATGCCAGATACATCTCTCCCAACACACACACACTTTTTCTGTTTTACAATTCCTGAGTCAATGAATATGGTCCACTGTGATAAAGCCAAATTTGGGCCATTCCATTTCTCCTTAAAATGTTTTCAAACCCATACTAGCTAATCCATGGGGGGGCTTTGAAAGATTAGCCTAATTATTTGGTGAGCTAAAGGCCACAGACTTCACCCTACTTGTATATAGAATAGGGTATTTCAGTGGGTCTCCAGTATCCTTATGTCATGACAGTGTCACTGCAGAACTTCTTATGTGAAGCTATCACCATGCTCTTTAGAATACTTACAATAGCAAGGAACTGGTATCTAGTGGGATTCTTGCTTGAATGTGAACTCTACCACACACAGGCAATCATCAAGGCTTTTTCAAAATAAAAGTTTTGAATGTAAATCTCAGTTCTGTCCTCTTATTGTTAACGTGAAAATGCTTAGCTCAACATTTCCAAGCCAGAAAATGCTGGCTTTTGTTTAGAATACTTTTGTTGATTCTATTAGCACACCATCTGCCAAAATTAGAATTAATTTCTTTATTCTCTATCCCTCCTATTCCTACAGGATGGGGCATATTTCCTAATGGAAATAAAAATTAGACATTCCTCTGCCCTGCATGTTTCAGAGTCAGCCCATAAAACCCATACAAATAAACATGGGTGGTGTGCCAGTGTGCTGGGAGGTAAAGTGTTTTGTTTGTTTGTTTGTTTTTGTTATTTGCTTTGTTTGTTTTGGGCTGGTCTGTTGAATTCTTTCTGGCCCTCACAGGAGACTCAGTAGCCAAGTTGGGGTTAGCAGTCAGTTTGTAAGAGAGAATACACAGTTTAGTTAGGGAAGGAGGACACTGGTCAGAATTTCTTTGGAAAGGAAAACAAAACAACTTTCTGGTACTGGTCACCTAAAAATGAAGTGCAGTTCACCATCTGTCACTTGCCCAGAAGCTCACACACCCTGTGGACTAAAACACTAAGTGTCTCAACTGAGGAGAGACTGCACAGAGCCAGGGACTCACAAACAAACATGTAAAAGGCTCTGTAATGCTGACTACCTTGCTACTGTGCAGGTAATCACACCAGCTGTGAGTTCATGAGTGCAGCAGCCCTCTCTCATCCAGAAGGTATTGTTCTGCTTTGCTTCTCTCCAGTCTCTGGCTCTTAAAATCATTCTGACCCCTTTCCGCAATGGTCCCTAAGCATTGTGGGTAGGAGTGTGATACAGAAGTCCTATTTGTAACAGAACACTCAACAGGCACTCATTCTCTGCATTTTAACCAGATGTGAGACTCTGCATTAACAGCCATCTTCTGCATTGAGATACTTCTCTGACGAAGTCTGAGAACTATACGAATCTACAAGGTATAGAAACATGAATTTAGAGTGCAGCTTACTCTGATGTCTACTTACAAAACAATTGTAGTAAGGCTCACCCCTAGGGTCAATGAGCTCCCCAGCCATTAGTTCTTAGCCAGTTTATATTGTACCAGAAATATGTTTCCTCCTGTGACGTGGGCCTTAAATCTAATCAGGAAGGAGTTGGTTACACTCATAACAGTTGTACCACTGTTGCTTCCATGAACCTAGTCTGTCATGTGGATTGATAATTGCAGTGCCCAGAGTTCATCAGTGGGTGAGACTGTTGGTAACGTTCCTTCTCCAGAAGCCTACACAGCACCATCTGGTGCCACTGAAGGCTGGACAGCAGGCAGAAGCTTCCTGTTTAGTACCAGCTTGAAGTTTCCACATCCTATGATCAAAGTATAGGGTGGTTTCAGCAATAGGGTTATAACATCAGGTTCAGGTAAATAATCTGATTCAAGGGCAAATGGCAATAGTCTGTATTGTTTTGGGGTATTGTCAAGACACTGAAGGCCCCCCTACAACTCAAGGGGAGATATCATCTGGTACTGGGCTTTTTATTTGCCATCTTGTGGCTTCTGAGAAGAACATTATCCCTTGCAAAGGGAAATTTCCATTAAATTCACAGTCCCCTTCCCCTAGCTGAGGAGCTACTGACAGTTGATAGCTTCTACGGGAGAAGCAGTTCTCCTGAAGAGGGTGTTCATGGCAGATGGGCTCCATACCTATGGAGCAACACAAAGTGGACCCAGTGAATTATTTAAAACAAACAAACAAAAGAGAGGGCCTGAAGTTTGGAGGAATTGGGAGGATGGATCTGAGAAAGAAATAACTAGGGGGAGGAATGGGAGATGATCAAAATATGCCTACAAATTATTAAATGTTCCTAGATATTTCTTAAAGTATATATATAAAAAAACCTTCTATTTTCTCTCTTCTGTTCCCAGGGAGAGTCTAGTCAGCCTCTACCTGCATCTCCACCAGAGATTCTGCATCCTCGGACTCAAACAACTGCACATTGGAAACTGTGTTGCATAGAGCTAGTGTATCTGTACTGACCCTGTACTTTCTCTTGTCATTATTCTCCAAATGATACACTGTAGCAACTAGAGTACTTCTACTAAGTGTCAAAGCAATCTAGAGGTGATTTAAAGTACACAGGAGCCTGTGCGTGCCTGTCATTTTATTTAATTACCAGATTCATTTGCCTTTTCTGCCACAAGGCAGGGTCTTACTATGTAGCTCAGGCTGATTCAGAACTCAGCATCCTCCTGAGTGTCAGGATTACAGGCAAGTATCGCAGGCCCACCTCATGCCATTCATACAAGCACACGAGTGTTTTCTGTTTCTGGTGTCCAAGAGAGGGTGGGCCTCTGTTAGGATCCCCAAGTAGTTACCACTTCCTCACATCCAAGCATTAGATGCTTGGCTGCTGAGCTATCAAAGGCTACAACTAGGAAGTTCTGAAGGAAGCTCCTCACCTCCGTCCTTGGTACCCTACTTCTCCTCTATTACCCAGGAAACAAGGGGCTATGTGTTGACACATGGTACCAAGTTACTTCATTCTATTTGGACCAAACTGTGCCAGTAACAAAGGATATATGAGAACTTATTTCAATTTCAAGAATCTACTTACCACTAACACACCAGCCACCAAAACCATTCTGGAAGAAGACACTAAACACACCGGTGCCACATTAGATTAGAAACAAGCAATGACAATTAGAATACTATTTCTTCGTGGGGTGATGAAGATTCTTTAAAATAAGACAGGGGCAAGGAGGGGAGAACCCATACCATTCAAAATACACTGAGAATCATTAAGAACTGTCATCAACAGAGCTTTAGGACCATGTATGACATAATCCACGTCAAGGAAGTTTTTGTTTCTTTGTTTTTTGAGCAACTCTGCTGTCAAGTACACGGTCACCCCATGCCAGATCCTTCGCAATCATAAATACAAAGTGCAGAAATAACCCTCATCCGAATAGATTAGCAAAGTGCACAAGATGCTTCTAGGCATCTGTTTCTCCCCTGTGGGTGACAGGCAGGCAGAAGAACAGCATCTCGTCCATTCCTGGAACCTCTTCTCAATGGAATTCTGGGAGAGAGCTCTACCACCCTCCACCAGGATAAGTCACAGCTGTAAGACACATAAAGAAGGAGCCTTTATGGCTCCTACTATGAGCCTCAACCTGTAAACCTACTACTTACTCCTTACTTTGCACCTCTTTTCATAGGGAAGAAACATCTGGAAAATTTTTGTACTTTAATTTTTACTTGTGTGTGTGTGTGTGTGTGTGTGTGTGTGTGTGTGTGTGTACAGGTGCAAAGGCCAGAGAAGTCCCTTAAGCTAGAGTTACAAACTGTTCTGAGTTGTCTCATATGGATGCTGGGGACCAAACTCAGATCCTCTCCAAGAGCAGTCAGTATTCTTAACTGCAGAGTCATCTCTACCCGCCAGCCCCACATACACATCTTTTTGTTGTTTTTAAAAAGTTATACCTACATTTTTTTTTCAAATGAGAAATAGAAAAGTTTGGGATTCATAAGGAAGTATCAAATAACAACCATTGATTCTTCTTTTGTTTATAAACCCTATTGCATCACTATTTTGCATATGGCTATAGGCAGCCCATTAAATATCAAGTCTCTGAAACTTGAGGGGAGAGGAAAACAGACAAATGATGCCTTGGGGAGACTCTTTTTTTTCCCCAAAGCATGAAAAGATGGATACCAATGACATAGAGTGGGGTGTTTCTTCTCGGACCTGAGACTGTTGCGCATAGCATCTGCTGTCTCAACATAATGATGAACAGGATCCCTGGGACTCCTCATACTTTCTCGATATGAGCAGCCTAGTCAAGTGTGGAAGAGACAAGAGCAGCTGACCATGCTGCCACATGTCCCAGCTTCTGCTTTGCATTTGGCTTTATACTGGTCTAATAGAGAAAGGGCAAGAGTCCAGGCTGCGAGGCTACCCTTAGAGGGGCGGGGAGCAGGGAGCTAAAGTCCAACGCATGTACTTTAGAACCAGTCGAGTGACTTCTGTGTCTCTTCAAAGATGCACACCTAGCTACTTTCTCCTGATACATTCTGATGCATGTGCTCTGTGAGGAAAGGCTGGTCTTGCCCATCTGCCTACACTTTTGGGCTGCTGTAGAGGTAGAGATCACTTCATAGAGAGCAACTTAAGCTAGGTGACTGGAGCTTAAAGGCAGTGTTTTGGATTGCTGTTCCTCAATATGGCCAGAGCCATATGACTCCATGGTTAGCCCCTTTGACTGTTATCTGTGGCTTGGACATTTCAGTGGGCCTGGCCTAGCCTGCATGTTTGCTTTTGTTTAGTGCACATGACTATAAGTTGTAGATGCTTCAGGGCATGAGTTTCTAATTGGATTACAGACACTGGTTTTATCCTGATGGTCATGAGAGAGGTCATTTCTCCTTGTCTCCCATACTACAAAATTAGTCTTGCCAAGGATGCAAAACTTTCACATTTAGGGAGCAGTCCTTCATCTATAACTGAGAATTATACAGCCAAGACTCTATCATTCCTATGACAACTGGGCTTCAGTCCCCTGTGGTGTCTCTCTCCCACAACTAGAGAGGTCTAAGCCAATTCTGATGATATCCAAATTCAAAGCTGGATGTTCATTTAGATTCAATAAACTATCCGGGAGAGGCTGATAACATGGTTTTGTTTTTTGTTTTTTTGTTTTTTCCAGGCTGGTAAACGGGGTCTTACTGTGACAGAACAAGAAGCCACCCATGGGAATGACTGATAACTGGCTCTGTGCCACCAGGGCGTCTGGCTCAAGCAGATATTTAGCTCTTGTATCTATCTTGTCTATTACACAGCATGGAACCGTATGAAGACAATTGATTAGTGTCTCTAGTGGCTCAGGGACATTTACATCAATACAAAGTATGTACCGTGTCCTGTACCCTGCTTCTATAACACCTCTTTATTTATCCCTGCTCTGGTGTATTTGAAAGGCAAGAAGCAGTAGGCACAGACTCAAAGAAACTGCAAGGCAGGACAATGCCTGGGTTTTGACATGTTCAGGGCAGTGAAGATGCAGGGTAACAAGAGCTTGTGTGGTTCTATCGTGAAACCTGAGAAGTACTTCATGACCTCAACTTCTTCCGGTGACCTCAGTGATGGGTTATGCTGGGTGCACACTAGATAAACGAGTATCCAGAATCTAGCGTTAGGGGGGCACTTCCCTCAGAGCGTTGGGCTAGCCTCCAGCACAGGTATATTGAACAGCCTTTGCTTAATGTCTAGTTTGGGGGAGATGGGGGTTTCCCCTTCTATTGCTGACATGTGCCAACATCACGGAGTCCCAGCTGTACAGGAAGCACGTACCACAGGAGGGAAGCTGCCTCTGTCTGGATGACACTCTTACCCCAGAGCTCTGGCACGTGACCAGGCAGCAAGTTCCTGATGAAGAAAGTCCGGTTTTGTCCTCCTACCTACATTGACAGGATGGATGATAGAGAGGTCACAGTTCTCAAGTGTAAACTATCTAAAGCCCTATAATAACTTGGCGTGTCTGTGTCTCTCTGTGTGTGCACACGTGTGTATGTCTTTGTCTCTTTCTCTCTGTGTATATGTATGTCTGTGTCTGTGTGTATCTGTCTGTCTGCGTATGAATCATCTGTGTGTGTCTCTCTTTCTGTGTGTATGTGTACATGTGTGTATGTCTGTGTGTATGAATCTGCGTCTGTGTATGTGTCTCTCTCTTTCTGTGTGTGTGTGTATATGTGTGTGCGCATGCACGCACACGCAGACAGGGAACAGACACTACATGACCAACAAACCAGGAAGAAAACCTAAAGCCTGTTGCATGAGTATGGCCACCTGGTGGATATGTGACTGGGACTATCACCATGACAATGAGCTTCAAGCCAGAAAGGTTTGTGGCTACAGCTTTAGCAGCTTAGAGTCATTTCATCTCAGTTTAGAAGCAGCCCCTTTGCTTTCTAGTATGATAAAAACATAACTAAACCCCTCAAGCCAACAGGATGTGTCTTCTCTAGAATATGGAGAATACATCTCGTGTGAATATTTGTTTGCACGCGTGCATGCCCTGTCAGTCCATTTGGGGAGAAGGTTGTAGCCAGCTTATAGTCTTTGCTTTGATGAGAAAAATCAGAGCCTCCTGAAAAATCAGATCATTATAGATTTCCTGCAGGCTTTTCTGATTTAATGGCCCCTTGCTATCCTTTGAAGTAAAGCCCATTTAATTCTACAATGACAGTTAAGAACTCAGTTGGGACAAGAATGGGGTTCAGTTGGGCCCTAATACCTTTTCAACAAAGCTCTGCATTAATGCTATTGGGAGAAGGGCACATAGTTTTGGTTATAAATACCTAAAAATAGACTAAAACCCAAGAATCTATATATTACATTTTTAAATGAGTAAGCTGTGTGGTTTATAAATTATACATCTGAAAACCTTTAATTTCTTTTATCAGCAAAGTAAAATATGGCACACAAAAAGAGGAAAATAAGTTTATATTTTGCTGCCTGAGCTAACAGACTTCTCAAGGTTTAGGCACACACCATTGAACTTGGCTTTGGGTTATCACAACTACAGAGCCAGCATCCGCAGCAAGGAGCAAGGGCCAGTGGGTCATGGAAACTCACTTGGAACAAGGGCTGATCACAGTTGGTGTAGGTGGGTAAACCAAAGCCACATTCACTCGCTCGCTGCCATTCTTGGGGCAGATGATCTCTGCCACCCCTTCTGGCCTGGGCTGGCTCAGCAACTCCCCTGCAAAGAGAAGAGAGAAACCCATTAGGAAACAGGCCCCCAAAGAACAGGACTAACTTACACAGAGAAATACAGCATTTTCAAAGGAGTAGGGCATGTAGTGAAGAAGTCTTCAGACGTGGAGACGGAAAACCAAAATGTAGCCAACATGGCCAGACTATAGAGCTCTAGCTTCGGTTGCTAGGGTGCTCAGCACATCGCCACAGAGAGGGTTCTTATGTCATGATGGCGGTAGTGGAAAGGTGGACCTCCAGACAAAGAAAGCACTTAGCACAATCCTGCTTACCTGCACACCTTTCTTTTCAGACTGATTCCTGAGATCAGCCAGGCAGGGCTACCAACAATGGACTGTAATTAAAATTTAGGCATATGGGGTTTCGGCAGAGCTAACAGGCTCAAAACAAAGCTCTGTGCAAACAACCCGGACATGCGGTAGGCTCAAGGTGTTTACACGGTAAACAGCAGGACCACAGCCCAGCATCCTGGAGCAGGAGGATTTCCCGAGTGCTAGCTCTAAAGCACACAGGATCATCTCATGACTAATGCAGGCCTAGTAGAAACAGGTGACTAACTTAATAAATTAACTCAATGCCTAAAGGAGATCAGACACTAGGGACACTTGCACATCCTTTTTCTGCAATGAGATCATTGACTCCTTGGGAGGAGCAGCGACTTCCACTCCTTAGCTTCCTCCTTGTAGGTCCCTCATCTGGGAACCTGTCCTTCATCCTTCGGTCCTCAGGTCCAGCGCCATGGGCTTTGCTACTTAGAGTACTCAGGTGACAGGATCTGGCTCTTGATAGTCCTTGTTTCTGCCTCATACCCCTGCTTAGACCTAGAAGTACATAACTCAAACCAAGGATACAGAAAGCATGCCAAATCAGGGAAAGATCCTACTGAAATCCATCAGTTTTGATGGTCATTTGAAGTTGTAGAGACTCCAGAGTCTATGCTGACATATAATGACAGAAAGCCCTTTTGCTTAAAATCCTATAGTTTGGACCAGCAAGGTGCCTCCTCTGTGTTTTATGTACTTTGAGCTAAAGCCTCATAACTTGAATTCAGTTCCCAGAACTCATTCCACAAGGTTGTCCTCTGTTTTCATATACCCACCATGGCATGTGCAACACACACACACACACACACACACACACACACACACACACACACGGACACACAAATGCACACACACATGCACACATGCATGCACACACACACACATGGACACACACACACGTGGACACACACACATGCACACACACACACACACACACACATGCACACACGGGCACACACACACTTAAAACTCTGCATTTCCGAACATCTCTCCTTCAGCTGAGCTCACCATGATGGAGCATGTATGTCCCGCACTGAATCAGAATCCTGGTGTGTACATCACATCAGTGTTTACCATGTCCCACTGAGCAGGCAGCGCATCCTCATTTTGCAAATGAAGAATCTGCTGTCTCACTTAGGGTTTCTATGACTGTGATAAACACCCTGACCATAAACAAGTCAAAGGGAAAAGGGTTTATTACAGCCTACACCTCTCTGGTTACATACCATTGCTAAGGGACATCAGGGCAGGAACTCAAACAGGGAAGGGACCTGGAGGAAAGAGATGACGCAGAGGCCATTGAGGAGTACTGTTCACTGGCTTACTTTTTATGGCCCTCAAGACCACCAGGCGCTGGGTCTCACAGTGAGCTGGGTCCTCTACATCAATCATCAATCAATAAAATGTACCACAGGCTTGCCCAGAGACCAATCTGGTGAGAATATTTTTTCCCCAGTTGAGGTTCTCTCTTCCAGAATGAAAGAGAGATGTCTTGGGTCAAACAGGCATAAAACAAGCCAGCTTAGGGAAGTTATGAGATGTACCCAGCAACAAGGGTTTAACTAGTGGAAGACACGAGGAGACCCTCTGCTACCAGACTCCCGTACCTCCCCTAAGGCAGGGACTGCTTCTCTAACCAGGATGCATTTTTTTTCCTGGAGGGACTAACATCACCATTTGAAAAGGAATTTAGGCACTGACGTATTTATACTTTTAGAGGCACATTCATTCCCTGAGCAGAACATTTTTCTGCGTCTTTGCACAATACGAACTGAATCTAATTTTAGTCCCCTCACCAAATGACTGCAAGTATCAAGCTATTGCAGAGGTTAATTTAGCACCGTTAGCTGGTCTGGTGGATACCTATGTGTCAGAACTATGGGGCCGCCAACACTGTCTAGGAGATGAGCAGCAGCAGCAGAAAGATGCCAACTACAAATGGAAACATTGAATGGTGTCAAAGGAACGCAGTGGACACCTGGAAGCCATCCAGCCTAGGGTCACTGGTTAAGCCAGATGTCTGTATTTTAACAGAGTTGCCAAGAGTTGCGAGCCTGGGAAATGCAAGCAATGCAAGCAGCCTCCGATGATTCACACTCCTACCAGGGCCCTGAGGACGGCAAGCTTTCAGCTGGTCCTGGCTTCTCTCTGGTATTTATTATTCTCTTTTTTTTAAGTAAGTTATTTATTTATTCACTTTACATTCCAATATTAGGCCACCTCTCTTCTCAGTCCTCCCTCTCGAAGCTCCTCCTCCTCCTCCCAGTCCTCCCTCTCCCAGATCCTCCTCCCATCCCCTCTCCCCCTTCTCATCTGAGAAGAGGAGTCCCCACCAGACCAGGTATAATCCCCTCAGGAGGACATGTCAGTCACTACAGGACTAGCTGCATCCTCTCTCCCTGAAGCTGAAGTGGTCCAGTTAGGGAAGCAGGATCTACAGGCAGGCAACAAATAAAGGGGCAGCCCCTGCTCCAGCTGTTGGGAGGACCCGCATGAAGACCAAGCTGTACATCTGCTATATATGTGGGTGGGAGGCATATTTTTCATTTAAAATCCTAAGATCACCTCCAAAGCCTGAGCACAGCCTGGGCATCCTTATTTTTCCCCTGGAAATTCTCTCCTGGATGATTGACGTGTTGTGCAGGCCTCAGCTTCATCAGCTCCGGGTTGTCTGAGCACCCAGACAAGGACTGCAGGTGCCAAGCCCTATGCCTTGCAAGGTGCCAAACCCTATGCCTTGCAAGGGTCCCTGGCACCAAACGCACACAGCTGTTTTATTGTTGGCAATATGGTAGCTTTTAGTGAACACAAGCCCAGCTTCTGCAAGACCGAGCTGGAAATAATTTGATTATTTTTAAGCCTTGGTTACCAACTTCTATAAGACCAGCAGCTTTTCTGCCCTCTTGATAGACCCAGCTAGATGGTTTTGTTTGGAGCTGGTGCCCCTCAGAGGTCAGAATGAGGTCCCAATGCTACGCCCATGAGACTGTGAACCCCGAGTCATCTCTCTCCCTGCTTCCCGCCTGGAGACGTGAGCATTTGCTCTCCCATGGGCTCCTGCCATGGTGTGCTATTCTTGTGTAAGGCTTAAAGTAATGAGCTGCCTGGTCTTAGGTCTGACTCCAAAATTATAAGTCTAAATGAATCCCCCTTTTCTTCAGAGGTAACCCATGGCTCTTTTCCAGCTAGACTAGTGGTTCTCAACCTTCCTACTACTACGGCCCTTTAATGCAGTTCCTCATGTTGTGCTGACCCTCCACCATAAGATTATTTTTATTGCTACTTTACAACTCTCGTTTTGCTACTGTTATGAATCACACTGAAAAATATCTGTTTTTTTGGATGTCTTAGGCAATCCCAGTAATAGGGCTGTTTAACCTCAAAGAGGCCCCACAGGTTGAGAAGTACTACTCCAGTCAGTCAGCTGCATCGAGACGAAGCTGAGCATCTCCTCTACAGCTGGCTGTCAGAAACTCAGTGAAATGGACTGTGAACAAAACCGTTCTACTTTCTGTGAGAAACTCATGGCCACAGAGGTGGCCAGTGATGCTCTGGGTGAAGAGTGGGATGGTAGGAATCTGGTGGGAACGCCAAGCAAGGTTTTCCCATAAAGCAGGGTGTCTAGACCCACATGGCAGAGTGTGCCTAATGCTAAGTAAGGGGCATTCTTGTTAGAGACCAAGAACTGGAGAGAGGAAGCACGGGTCTGCTTGGGATTCAGTGTAGATGCCAAGCTGAGTGTTTTCAACTTGGTCATTGTAAAAGGAGAGAAGTGTGTTTCCTGGACCAGTAGGTACTACGGCCCGAAAGAACTAGCAGAATCCAAAAGCTTTTCAATCTCTCTGAAGAAGGAAATATTGGCCAGTTAGCGTCAGAGCCCCTCAGATTCAGCACCTTGCCACTCCACAAGTTCTACAACTCAAGCAGCATCAATATGCTGCTTGGAAGAAACAATGCACAGAGGAAAATAAAGAGGACACTGCTGAACTTTTCTCCAAGAGAATGAGGAAGGCTAAAGAAAAATGCCTGGAACATACTGTCCAAGAGATGCAGCATCTCCTCACTGGCAGCTTCTACTTCTGTGTCTCAGGCAGTCAAAAAAGAAAAAAGAAAAGAAAAGAAAAGGAAGAAAGAAAAAAGAAAGAGAAAAGTTCTAATAGTAAGAAAGAAATTATAAGACCTTGAAAAAAAAGTAGCTTGCCTATTTCATGATGCTAAAACAACATGCCCAGTAATAT
>NW_022196905.1:176687317-176703454 GCF_008632895.1 Mastomys coucha | reverse complement strand
AAATTCTGAACTGAAAACAATCCTAAATTAACCCAGGGAAGAGAGAAAATGCCCACTGTATCAATGGATATTAAATGAGTGTGCGCTGTGTACTTGATGGTGCATGTATGCACTATCTCAGTCCTTATGAGCATGTAGGACAGAGACAGTTATTCCCAACACATAGGAGAGGAAACTGGGCTGGCAAGATGGCTCAGAGGGTAAAGATGCTTGTGAACCCCGATGGATGACCTGAGTTCAAACTCTAGAGCCCAGAGAGATGATGCCTGCCTCTTCCTCTTCCTTCTACATACAAACACAAACATACACACACACACATACACACACTAATGTATACAAATATATACGATGCCTGCCTCTTCCTCTTACTTCTACATACACGCACACACACACACACACACACACACACACACGCTAATGTATACATATATACACATACATGCATATACACAATGAGGTGGTACAGACAGACATACACAAAATAAAAATATAATACAAAGTAAGACTTACAGGGTATATAAAGTTTACCAATGGTCACAAGAGGAAATAGTAGTATCAGAATTTGAAACAAGAACCACCCAATTCGACACTTAAACACCATATCAGAATGCCCTGTGACAGAGATACTGTGATAATGAAATTAGATAACACATAAAAATGCTAAACACTCTATCTGACATCTCTTACGTTTGCAGCAATATTATTACATAGATAAGATTCTGTAGAAGTTTGATTTTCCAAGTATATAAAGAATTCATACAAGCACAATGTAAGCATGCAATTCAGTTATCACATGCAAAATTTTGCCTCACCAGAAACAAAAATTCAAGTAAAAACTCTAATTCTGTTACATATCTGTCATCCATAGCAAAGTAAGCTAAAGTGATAATTCCCAAAGAGGGTGGGCACTACAAAGAGTTATATTTACATAGGGCAGTATAGCAACAGATTAAGGAAAACAACTACACATAGCCTGGTACAGTTCCACTTTCTAAAACTTGCTTATGGGGCTGGAGAGATGACTCAGAAATTTGTTTAGAGAACTTCCTGATCTGCCAGAGGACCAGAGTCTAGGTCCACCGCCCCACAGCAGGCAGCTCTATACACCCATAACTCCAGCTCCAGGGGACCCAACATACCTCTTTTCATCTCCGTGGATACACACACACACACACACACACACACACACACACACACACACACACACACACTACACGCAGCAGACAGACAAGCCTCCTTAAAAGAAGTTGGCCTTTATTTCTGACAAAAGACACAGCATTGCTCTACTTATTATATGAAGAAGTGTGGTAGCATCCTTATGTGTCATGCTCTGGGGCAATGCTGCTCCAGCACGCTCCAACGAGAGATGCCTTGCAGAGCCAGGCAGTTGTGAGGCTGGCATTTCCATGTCCATCTTGAAGCTTCATCTAATGTGAATTCAGAGGGAATGGCTCCCTGGGAACTGCATGGTCTTAATCATCTACTCATTTCACATTTGGCTTTAAAGGATGATCTTTCTTCTTTCTCTGAGAAAGGGTACACTGGTGGTCCTCAGGGAGAACACAGATGTCGGCGGCCTCCTGAATGAAGCATGCTCTCTACTGAGGCCACTCTTCCTCCTCCCGTAGGCCTCAACCCTGTGAAGAATTGCTTCATTACTCAGGCTCAAGATTTGTGCCAGGAGAATGACAGTCGACTCCTAACAACTCCTAACAACTGCTTTTCCCTTAGTCGAAGAACAGAACACCAAGTCCTATTAGGACATTTTAAAATACCAACAGCAGATCATTGAAATGAGCCTCTTTTTTTTTTCTTTTTCCTCTCTCATCAGATCTCTCCACCATTGGGCATATTATGCAGAACACTAAACATTTATCATAACAACAACGTAAGCCATTGTGTAGAAAGTCAAAATATTTGTTCAAGTACAAACGACTGGATCCAGATTGAAGATGCCAGTTATAAATACCATGTGAAATGACAAAGCTGCCCAGAACTTAAAATTTACATAGATATCTGGGGAGAAAACAAGCAAGCGGACTATAAGGGAAGAGACTGCGTGGATGAATGAAAGGCTCCGTTAAGGTGTAGTCATAAGGGGGCTAGACAGATGGCTCAGTGGTTAAGAGCACTGACTGTTCTTCCAGAGGTCCTGAGTTCAATTCCCAGCAACCACACAGTGGCTCACAACCAGCTATAATGGGATCCAATGCCCCCTTCTGGTGTGTCTGAAGAAAGGGACAGTATACTCATATACATACATAAATCTTTTTTTTTTTTTAAAGTATACTCATAAGACAGATTGCACAGAGTCCTGATTAGTAGAAATAAATGATGTCTACGTGCAGGATTTAACAGCTTGAGAGAACATGAGAGAACATTAAAGGCCTGAAAATATTCAGGGGAAGAAGCGTGGCACCTGGGGTGGTGCTTCAAGACGCTGGGATTCTGGCCTCATGAGACAGTGAGTCCAACAGGGCCCTTGGACTGTGGCTGCTGCATTTACCTGTTCAGAACAGCACATGGTCAGCTGATGAACAAGCAGGCTGGAAATGTCTTCTGGTGCCCATAAAATCTCACATGAGCTGTCTTTGTGGGTGTGGGAACAACTTGAGGAATGCTACCCATTCAAGTACTCCTCACAGGCCCCCAGGTTTGAACATGTGGTCCCCAGCAGGTGGCACTATTTCCACAAGCTGTGGGATGTGGCCTATTTTTGAGAAGTAGGGCAGACTTGGGCCATTAGGGGACAGCCTCTGGGGGTTTCCATCTAGCCCTGTTTGGAGCCAAGTTCTCTACTTCCCATCTACTACTGCAGAGTGACTTGCTGCATTATCCTCAGTCTGCATTGGTCAGGAGGTAGTCTTGCCATCACGCCATCCCTATCTTGATGGGCATACCCTGTCTAAAGTTCAAGACCAGTGCTTGCTTCTGGCAAGTCTTATGTCACAGTGACATAAAAGTAATCCATACAAAGAATGAGTTCCATGCTGTGGAACTATAGGGAATCTCAATGGAGTAGTAAACAGGGTCCTTGGAAAGCTACGAGAGAGCTGCCACTGGGCTTGCTGGGAAACTGACTCAGGCACATACAGAATCAACAGAGACCTGCTGGCCCTTAGCTAAGTTATCTAAGCTACCCATTCTTTTAAGGCGTTCTGGGGCTCAGAGCAGTCCCTAAACCTGCAAGGGGTTATATTGTTCCTGGTCATAGGGTTTGGCTCAGATGGCTGCTTTTGAAATCACTCAAGTAAGACAGAGCCACTTAATGGCTGGACACATTGTGCAATGTGAATTTGAAAGGCAACTGCAAATCTTTACAGTATCAAAAATGGTTAGCTTCTTCTAGCTAGGCGTGGGAATACTTCTTTGTGAAGCTAGCATTTAGAAGGAGGAGGCAGAAGGATTCCGAGTTTGAGGCCAGCCTGGTCTAAATAAATACAGGAAAGAAAAGAAAAACAAAAGCCAGCCAAGCAACGACAACAAAACAAAATCATTAACCTCTTCTCAACTACTGGCTTTATTTCATCATGGATTCTCGGACTCTAGTCAACATACAAGAGTGACAAAATTATTCGTGTCCCCTCTTTTGTTTAATTCACACGTCTATTTTGACTCTGAACAGTTCTATCTCCAGTGAGTGTTTATGATCTGGTTATCAGGAAGCACTGAACTAACCTTTCAATTGCTTCCAAACATGTTCCAAAGTGCTGGCATGTGACAGTTACAGGTAAAAGGAGAATCAAAGCTCAGAATCATGGCCTCCTGGGTGACTCAAACAGCATCCCCACCCTCTGGTCTCACTGAGCAACGCCTTGGGTACAAGTGGCTGCCACCATTTGCTGTCCCTTCTGTAGCAGGTGTTCTATCTGGGCAAATGAGCTCGGCTTTCCTGACACTTGCTCACTTATTACACAAGGTTCTCTTCCTCCCTTGACAGAAAAGGAGAAAGGGACACTAAATATCTTGGGGACACTAATCAAAGAAGAGCTCCATTTGGTGGCTGGAGTCCCTGGAGGTAATTACCTAAGGCTCTTGTAGATTAACAAGGGGTGACTCCAGAAAGGCTCAAGCCAACTATAAATGTTTCCCTCCACAGACTTTCATCTGTGGGAATGGTGTGAAGGCACCTGTAACCAATAGGAAAATGCCAAGTGGGGACCACAGAGAAGAATTGGTGGGAGGTAGGATGGAGATCTGTAGGCTGGGCTAGCCTAGCCTAAAGGAATGCTCCATTTGTGGGTGAGAGAATGCATCTCCCCTCACACACAGGGCATATGTGCCCAACTCCATGTTTCTGAGTGAATGTGGAACAGTAGTGCTAATTTCATGGTCAGATGGGTTTGCCATTAACTGTGTCACTGTCTATATGATGTCTTCTGAATCACTATCCAATAGCAGCACATCACAAGCTCAGGGGCAGGATGATCAACTGTTGGTGGTTTTGTTCTAGGTGTTCTCCAAACAATACCTGGACTACAGAAATGATTCTACCAAAAAAAAAAAAAAAAAAAAAAAAAAAAAAAAAAAAACAAGGAAAAAAAATGAAACCTTTCTCTCATAAACAAAACAGAAAACATTTTTTTCTTTTTGAGACAGGGCCTTTATTACCCAGCCTGAAGAAAAATCACTGTGTAGCCCAGCCTGGTTTAGACTCACAATGGTCGTCCTCTTCTCTCAGCCTTTTAAATGCTAGTATTAGAATGTGAACCATTGTACCTGCCTAAAAATCTGCTTTCTACTTTTAATGATAATTTAAAAATAGATGGAGTTGAAAATATAAAATAAAACCACTCTGAATTCTGTCTGCATTAACATAATAAGCCTTTAGAGAGGTACTTACAATAGTATATGTGTAACTATAGAATTTCGGGTAAATATGTTTTAATGTAAATGCTCTATATAAATACTCCAAAAGATAGGTAGATAGATAGATAGATGATAGATTTAGATAGATGATAGGTAGATAGATGATAGATAGATGATAGATAGATAGATAGATAGATAGATAGATAGATAGATAGATGGATAGATAGACTGATAGAGCAAGCACTGTACCCTTGGATCACAGAATCATTCCTAAAACATCTGGTGGCAAAAACTTCACCCAGGATAGATAGATGATAGATAGATAGATAGATAGATAGATAGATAGATAGATAGATAGAGCAAGCACTGTACCCTTGGATCACAGAATTATTCCTAAAACATGTGGTGAAAACTTCACCCAGGAGAACTAAGGGGCAAAAGTACCAACAGTTTCTTTTCAAACTCTACCTGAGGTTAGCCCCTTCCCCCACATCACCTTTACCCCTTTTCCTAATGTTCCCTTTCCTGCTTTTGCTCCCAAGCCCCAGTGCTTCCCTGTGCTTGGTGATATGAACTTCCTTTTCCTTAACACACAAAGGTTCAAGTCTGAGCATCCCAGAAATCCTGGGGTGCATGCCGGGTGCAGACTTCAGGACTATTCCACGCTGAAGGGCGAGGCTCCAACACACACACAACAACAGTGCTGGGGTCAGAGTGAACACCTCAGGACGGCAGATGGACAGGCCTCATTCTGCGTTTACAGAATGAACCGGATGGAGAAAGAAGGGGCTCCAGGGAGGCTGTCGGGAGCTGAGTCACCCATGAGGAAGGGCTTTGCTTTGGATTCAAAACGTAGGAAACAAGAAGGTGCAAACACTTTCAAATAGCTATCCCCAGCCTCTTCCCCAGTCCCAGACTAGCCCAGACTGTACAAATGATATGGCTTGGTGAGGAACGAAGGCCCTCTTTAGATTCCACGAGAGAATTCTCTAGAGTCCAAAAGTAAGTCACCTCGTATCCTAGAGAAAGCAGAGCCAGGGGAAACAGGAAAAGAAATCTTTAAACAACCAATAGCAAATATAAGTGACAAATTCACTCTGCCCTCTGCCCAAAGAAGAGGAAGGGCTGGTCTAATAGTAACAACAACAACACCCACAAGTTCATACATATAAATGAACACGGTGACTGACATCTGAGGCTTCTACAGCATGGCTCTCCCAGCATGCAGGGAGGTGCTGCTTCCCATAAGCAGCCCACCACCCACAGCAGCAGCAAGTGTGCGCAGACAGCGGCATTGTCCCAGAACCAAGAGCGCTGCGCTTCCCTGCCCCTGTGTCCTTCGAACATACAGAAGGCATTCCCGTTCTCCCCCTTGGCCCTTGAAAGCCCCAGATGCCCTTGGACCCTAGTTCATCCATCTTGGGGAGCAAAGGAGCAGAGGGCCCTTGCCTCTTCCCGCCATTCACACAATCCCACGCACCTTCCCTCTGAGTGTGCGCCTGCCACTTGGCTCATTTTCAGGGATAAGGGTTTATATAAATACAAATCCACCCAAGAAAGGAAAACTATTTCTCTTTTTCCTGCTCTGGCTAAAGTTCCAGCGCACTTGGCTGAGGATTAGACAGGCAGCTCGGATCAAAGTGTGCTGAGGGGCTGGGGAGGGGGAGGGAAGAGCAGAGTTTTCCACCCCACCCCTCAGCCTTCTTGTCTCACACTCAAGCAAGATCATAAAACGCCTGCTCTGCCAGTGCTGAAGTGCTCTCAAAGGTGACTCTTCATTTACATAGCCTGTCACCTACTTCTGGGGAAAGGATCCAGGCTCTTAGAGAGAGACCTGGAAGCCTGCAGCCTGCACAGAAGAGTTCGGACTCAAAAGTTTCACTCTCCCGAATTAGCTGTCAGTGGGAAGTAAAAGGAAGTTTTATGGCCTTGCAATCTGAACAGCTGGCCATGGGTCTTATCAGCATCATTCTGGTTTTGCAATAGGAAGAGGGGGCCAGAAACTCTCAGGATGGTCAGACACGCGTAGTCTCTTGTCTCCTAACAAGGAATCAGAGGCACTTCTTAACGTCACCGCTCCTTCCCCAGAAGAGAGAGAGGGAGAGGAATGAAAATTGGAGCTGGGGTGCAGGGGTTCTTAAGGGATTGGAAAGACACAGAAAAGCCACATAGATACAGAGCTTCAAGGCCAAAGGAACCTTCACCCAGATCCACTCCACTACTTTGCACTGGAATGCCACCCACATGTGTAGTAAACAGGCTGGGAAGGGACATATCCCAACTCTCCTAAGACCCCTTAGCTTTGGCAGCTGATGACTGCAGCTATCAACAAGAGCGAGTTCTCTTTCTGTTTGGTTCACTGGGCAGCCCAGGCTGGCCCTGGAACTAGTGATCTTCCTTCCTGCTTCCGTCTCCTCAGTATATGGTTCGTATCACCATGCATGGCTCTTTGTTTCTCGGCTATAGATCAGGCAGCAAACAGGCTGGAGGCATCCAAACTGAACCCCAAAGCTGTACACTTAGATGTCAGTGACAACCATGAGAGCTCTCAGGTCTGGAAAGTAGTACAGAGATTACCAAAGGGGCCTGGCTTCGCTAAGGATGAGAGGCCACCTGTTGACAGGAACTCCAACCAGATCAGAACTCTCTGTTCTATGTCGATGTGCCCTCCCCTGGCTGAAGAGGGGGTGGGTAGCTTGCTCAAGCTTTTTAATGAGGGCACTCCTTCCAACTACAAGGGCAGAGCCCTTATCTGCCTTTCAGTATCATAGCAGTATGCCTTCGATCCAAACACATAGACTCGAGAACATCAAATGCTTGATATGTTTCAGGGGGAACACATTGTGCCTGCTCTTTCCCAGGAGTTCTACACTACGGAACTGGGGCATCTCTTAGATGGCATTTGTGGGAAGGCAGGAGTGCCATACTTTTTTTTTGCCCCTGAGACTCTTCTGCTAGCATCTATTTATGGCCATTTCATTTAGGACTCACTGTGATGGTTATAAAAGAATGCCCTGCTGAGCCAAACCAACCCAAGTCAGAGCTGTACAGTCACATAAGTGGCTCTAATCTCAACAATAGAGTATCTAATAACGGAGAGACACCACCATTTACCAATGGCTATTAGATGCTGTAGGTCCAAGGAGTTAAGGATAATTGATGGTTGTAAGTTCTAGGGGGTTGGGGAGGAAGCAGTAATATAGACATGTATCTAATGACTACTGCTAAGGGCAAATGTGGAAGATGTGGTATTTAAGGTAAACAGCTCACCTACCTCGAGTCAACTCAGGGAAGCCTGACTTTTTCTTCCTCTATTCTCTTTCTGACACCCTGCCTTTCACAAGGTTAGGGGAACCATAACTTAAATGTGAGCCATATTCTACCAACCTTCCAGGAGAGCGGGCGGGTAGTTTGAGGTGAGGACATTGTCTCCATTTATATCAGAGCACATGAGGATCTAGCAACTGGTTAACAAAATTAGTTCCAATGGGCACTATTTTCTCTCCATCTGCTCTAAAAATTATACCATTTTTGAGAAATTGAACTGAAAAATGAATAACTACCATAATGGTCTCTATTATCTATTATCTAATCTTTCCCTGGCTTTTATGGAAGCAATAATAATAATAAAATAAAAAGCACTTTGTTTCTTGAGCTGAGAAATTGTACCAAATTACGCCTAGGCTCTTTAAAGGAGAGCCTGTCTGTCTCAGAGATGGCCAATCTAATGAAGCTATTTGAGTGAAAATGTACAAGCCATCAGGAACAAATGCTTGATTTTCAAACAGTGAGTAAAATCCTCCTCAGCAGGTCTGTCTCTGAGGACTGTAACTATGCACCTAAGTGGGGCATCTGTGGCCTGGTACCAGCCTCGGTGCCCACAAGCTGTGCTCCTGTGCACACATGGGAGAATGTCCCTGTCCTGTTTATCCTTGCTGCAGTTCTATCCTGGCTTGTATTCTTCTGGGGACTGAGGGTTTGAAGGAATTATGGCCATGGATGTCTTTCAGAACACTGTGGGATTTTTGGACCAGCCTGGAGGATGAACCAGGGCCAAGATCGTCTTACGGCTGTGTCTTCTGTTTTAGAATCAGTGGACCAACAATCGCTAAGAATGTAGCCCCTTTATGGTTAAAAGTATTTCATATGATCCCATATCAAGTAGTTTCTGAATACTGCACAAACCTATTAAAAGCATAAGATCACAGAGGCATGTGACAACTTTAGGTAAAACTTGATTTTTATACTACTTCATTGTTCAATGAATCCTCCGATATTCTCATAATGGAAAATGTACAGAAATTTCTAATTGGAGTGAGGTATGTGTGTATGTGTGTGTTGTGTCTGTCTGGCCATCTGTATGTCTACCTGTCTGTTGAGAAGAAGATTTATGTTCCTACCCACTGTGGAACTCGGGGAAGTTACTGGGTCCTCTAAACCTTGGGTTTCCCAACTGCAAACCGTGAGCAGAAAGTACCTAATGTATATCTCATAAGAATGCTAAAGGAATTTAAACAATGATGTTAGCACTGACCTGATCCTAGGCCCGGCACAGAGCAGCAGCATGATCAATCCTTCCTTAGATTCTAGTACAACTAAAATGTAAAAATCCAACTTTTAGCAAAAATAACTTCTGGAAAGGCAGTAGTCCCTACAAGCACTTCAGTGTTCCCAGCACGTGTTCTATGGAGGTCTCACTCTTCCATATGTTTCCTATAGGCAGGCCTTTGGCAATTCTACTTCAGAATGTGTTCTGAGGGTATATCCACAAACGTTGTAGGTGTTTTCTGAGCAAACAACTGAGGCAGGCGGGTGATGGGATCCCAAGCAGAACTCCGGGTGACATCAAGCAGCAAGCAAGGAAGGACTGGTGAGCTCTCTACCCAGCAAGGCAGTGAACAAAACAGTAATTACAATATGCTACCATTTAATTCTCTCCCTCCCTCTCTCTCTCTTTCTCTCTCCCTCCTTTTCTCTCTCCCTCCCTCTCTCTGTGCATGTGTGTATGTACAAGTGTGAGAGACCACACATGCACATGTGCGCACACACACACACACACACACACACACACACATACCCCTGTTACCTTGTGACCAGAGAGACAAGCCATAGTGTCTACACCAGGACGGAGAATTCATGGAAAGGAGAAATGATGGTGTTCATTTCCTCATCAGACTTTTTGTACCATTTACAATCTGTGCCACTAAAAGTAAAGCTTGAAATAGCCACACTGGGTGTTGGCAGCACACGCCTTTGATCCCAGCACTCCAGGCAGAGCCAGACAGGCAGATCTCTGTGAGTTCGAGGCCACCCTGATCCTCAAAGTGATCAACAACTGCATGAATGTGTTTTCCGTGTCTTCCCTAGAAGAGCACTACAGTTGGAATGGATGGGTCTCCCCACTGGCTCACGTTTTGAATGTTTATTCCCGAGCACACGTCTGGTAGGGAGCTTAGAGGAGCTTCAGGAGGTGAGCTTGGCCACAGTAGGTCATCAAGGAGTGAGCCTTTGGAGCTTATCCCTCGCCCTGGTTCCTGCCTTGCTGTTTGCCTCCTGGGCGACTGCGAGACACGTAGCTTTTTCTCATGTTCCACCATCATAAACTGCACTGTTCCGCTATGCCCTCCCCGAGATAGTAGGCTGCCGTCCCCTAAGACTGAAGCTAACATACATCTTTCCCGTTTAGCCTGTTTCTGTCAGGTATTATGGCCATGAACATGTGAAAGTAACTAATATAAACAACTTGGCTTACCTTCTGTTTATTATTTATTTTTTTATTTCATGTACATGGGTGTTTGAGTACATGAAGATCTGTGTACCCCATTTCTGGCCAGGGTCCACAGAGGCCAGAAGAGGACACTGGATTCCCAGGAACTGGACTTACAGAGAGTTAAAGCCACCATGTGGATTCTGGGAATTGAACCCAGGACCCCTGGAATAGCTGCCAGTACTCTTAGCTACCGAGCCTTCTCTCCAGCTCTGTTGCTTAGCTTCTAAATACTTTATCATAAAGGTCTATTCATGTGTGCTAGTTTTAATATGGAAGTTAATATAAGCACACTTTTTGAAGGATGTATTCAGTTCTCCCCCCCCACCCCGTCTTCGTAAATTTGCCTGATGTATGCCCTTTTTAACTTGTCTTCACTTTAGTCACACAATGGTATTTCATTAATTTTCTCTCGTTCTCATATGCTTTTACTGTAATCATAACCACAACCTGTTTCTTTATCTGACACACCGCTGTTAACAAACTATACTTATTATTCAGGGCCTCTATCACCTAATCTCAATGTATTCCTCCATTCATTCACACAAACAGTTGTTTATACATGAGGTTGTCCTGTCCCCCATCCCTACACCATCCCTCCCCCTACTTCCCTTCCTGAACAACAGCCTCCCATCTCCATAGAGCCAAACCCTCACATTTCCAGGACAACCCCTCTGGTCCTTTCCTGGCTCTCCTTCTTGGGTCCTGTGTCAGGGTGGTTCTGATGTCAAGGTCCTATTCCCCAATTGGTTCTAGATCTATCCGTAAAGAAAGCCATGGGCCCATTGTTGGGTGGAACGTACAGGCAGGATCTTTTTGGGTCCCTGGCAGAAAAAGGGAGATGCAAGAGAGGTGAAGAGAGTTTGACATGCGCAGCCATGTGAGATCTTAGGAGGAACAGCAGGCCACACAGGCCGCTCCTACATGATGGTCGTCAGGGATGTTTAGCAGGGACTAGATTTAACTGAGCCACTAAAGTTAGGGCAGGTAGTTGGAGCAGAGCTAAGAGTATTGATAAGGGCACACTTTTCTAGGCAGGAGATAGTAGCCCCCAGCAATTGTGCCGAGAAGGCAAGTTGAAAAATGAACAACTGTGTGTGGCTTTTATCTATGGATTCAAGGGAAGCTGGCTCAGGGCTGGTCACGAAACAGTCCTGCCCCTTCTCTCTCTTAGGACGGGACTGCATCAGGGTGGCTCCTGTGGCCAACCTCTAGCCTCTGGCCATTCCTTTTAAACGGAGGCTCTATCCAAGCATGGACTAGGATTCCAGGCAAAAACTACAGTACTGTTTGCATCATGGACTCAAACGACCCAATGACTCTAGAGGACTTTACCAACCCAAACCATACTTTTTGATTAAGACAAAACGGCGCAGGTAGTAGGAAAAAGCTCACAAACCTGTAGATGCTTCTAGTCTCATCGTCTTTCCCTTCCCTCCTGCCTCTCAAAGCTAGCACACATGAGAGAGCCAGTGAGTCAGAGCAGTGACAGTAGGTGGCCACAGTAACAGGGACACACTCTCCACCTGCTGGGGTCTGCAAGCCCAGCAGCCACTCCCTGCCCATCCCTTGGGTGTGCAGGGGCAGATGCCAGATGGAGACAGAATGATCACAGGGTGGGGGCGGGGGGATTAGTAGCTTCTGTGGAAGCTTACAGATGTCTCTGAGAAGGCTGTCTGGCAGCAGATCCGAGAATCTTAATAAGGAGGAGGGGTGGGGGAAATGGAAAAGCTACTCACTCTAAACCTACTTCCACCCTGCATTTCTTGGTTCTTAGATTTCAACAGGGCAGATTTGCAGAGTGCAAGTACTGCGTAGACGAGAAGGCTGGTGTAGAAATGGCCACCTCCCATCCATGTGAAGCCCCTCTGGATGCCTGAGGTTGAGAGAATATAGACCAGTCACCACTGATCAAATATGCCAGAGCCCCACATTTATTTAATTTTTAATAAAGATAGTGGTTTTCTAAAATCTCACTAGACAGTAGCAATGGTTTAAAACTTCCTTGGGTGTATCTCCAGGATCTCAAACTCTTCCAGAGAAGCCCCCCTCTGCATCCAAACTGGAGAAATCCACTAGTCAGTAGGAAGCTTAAAATGACCTAGGTGCCAACGACAGTCATTTCTCACAGCACTGCCCCACTTGACTTACAGCAATTCCAGCTTCTCCTCCTTTTTTTGCAACCCAAAAATGTCAAAAGGGAAATTCCCCAAATAAGCAGTTGCTAAGTTTTATACCATGCATTGGGCATCATAAGAAACTCCCTCACTATCTGATCTGTCCTTCCAGGGACAGAAATGTCCTCTTCATCAGGGCATCCCCATGGTTATGTGTTACCTGACCATTAGTAATGTTAGCAGCAATCCCTGCCATATTGACAGGTCATGGTGCTTACGTTCAAGGAACCCGTGTTGACCCTAACAGGGGTCCCAAGGCACAAGAATGTCGATGCAAAGCAGGCACCGAAGTACAAACAGGACAGATAAACTCCAACTTCGTATAGCCACACTGCAAGGCATACAAGGGGGCGGGGAGAATCGTATTTGGGGAGCCCTGCATCATCAGAGGAGTACTGGGAGCACTGTAGATCTTGGAAGGACAGCCAAAACAGGACAAGCACCCTACAGAGAAGGGTAACTACTGGAATAGGATCTGTCTGATGAGCTTCAGATAACCCTTGCATCAACAGCACACTGTGGTAATATCAGTCAAAGGTGCGTCCCTGCTCTACAACATTCTGTCCGTGAGTCCCTGGCAATGGGTTTGATAGCTCTGACCCGAGAGCCTCTACTGCCTCTACTCATGGGGTTGTTGCAAGGACAGGATGGGATCAACACAGGCAAGTGTTAGTTAGCAGGCCTTCTCAGTGACCCTGTTGCAGAGCTACAGCAACCCACTCTGGCAGCAACAAGTAAGATGGGGGGTGGGGGGGTGGGGAGCTGAAGCAGGAGAGTCACACTGCTCCCTGGGGAGTAAGAAGCTGAAGTGACAGACAGGATTAATCTGGGGGTGGGGGTGGGGGGAGGGGAAGGGCAACTAGAGTCAAGAGTCAAGGGAGGAGGTGTGCAGATCCTGTATGGCTGCAGAGTTGCTGGAGAAGGAAAGAGAGCTTGCTCTCAGGGAGTGACAGAGATGATACCAGCAAGGCGGCCACGCCTGAGGCAAGAGCCAGAGGGAACACAATGGGGGCAGAGGACAGGTCAGGCTTAGCAACTTAGATGGGGACTGGGTCATCTGTGAGCGGGGGACAGAGATGGACATGGAGGAAGGGTCAAATATGGGGACAGAGAGATGAGATGAGTCAAGGACAGAAGGACCAAAGTGAGGCAGGGAGCCAAGCTAAGTTAGGAGACTAAGCTGTGGGCAGGGTGCTGGGATGGCTGTGGGCAGGGTGCTGGGATGGCCGTGGGCAGGGTGCTGGGATGGCACTGGGGAGACCAAGACACTGACACACTGGATTCAGATGGTCACGGTGGACAGAAGGGGATCAAGATGGGGATAGAGGACCATGATGGGAACAGCTGAGTGGCCAAGAGGAAGCCAGAGAGTTTGATGGGAATGGCGTTAGGGGCCTGAGACAGGGACAGGAAGACTGACAAGTAAAAAAAGGAGGATGTGCCTACAGCCGGACAGTGCAGTGGAGATGGCTGTTGGATCTGGAACCAAGCACACAAAGGAGAGGAGTCAGGGAAGAAGCATGGTGACATGGGCCGGCCCCCAGGGACAGCTGGGTTTTGCTTCCTGTCCTTTGATTCTGGGGACTGCTCTCTCCTCACCAGAACCCTGGTTCCCCACCTCGGATTAGCCCACACTCTCTGAGCAGAGCTCAGTAGTCAAATGCAACTTTGACGGAAGGGTACCTTTCTTGATAGCTGTTATTACTTGCGAGTTATTGTGTGGCACTAATAAATATGGCAAGAAAATTCTTGAACTCTTGGCTTTATGCTGAACATGATTTTTGTTTGTTTGTTTGTTTGTTTGTTTGTTTGTTTTTCTACCTTGAAAATCCTGTTGTGGAAGCCTGGGAGGAAAGGGAAGAAGCTGGAGTCTGGAGCTGGCTTGCTAACTCCTCTCTGGCAAACCATGCATCCTGGGGCTTCACTCATCAGCTCTAAAAGGAGGAGAGACTGAACTGGCTTCTCTCAAGAGTCATTTAGTTTTAAATAGTCAGTGGTGGCTTCAAATGCCATGCAGGGAGATTTGCTACCTAATTTTCTAGGTATCTCAAGTTCAAATCCATGCACAGTCAGTGTGATGTAGAACAACTGGAGCACAAAACATATCCTTGGCTCTCCTGAGCCACTGATCTGCCACTTCCCTAAGTCTCCATCCTCCTCCTCCTCCATTCGGCATCCCAAGAAGGCCAACATGTGACATTTCAGCAGACCCATAGTGGCTGTGGCCAGGTCCGAAAGAAAAACAAAAGAAAGAAAAAAATAAAAAAGCAGAACACCAGGGATGTTTGTCACCTTATTTTAGGAGCTCCACCACTGTCCGAGCTGAGTGCTCACACACAAGGCAAGCCGCCTCCTCCATCGCAGCGGAATACCCCCAGAGGGAAGTCAACAGTGGCAAGCCACACCCATCCCCACCAGGAAAGGGTTAAATTTTAAGTTTTCGCACCAATAAAAGCACTGTTTGTTTGTTCGTTTGTCTCTTGTAGCCCAAGCTCCACACACAGTCTTCTTGCCTTGACCTAGTGAGTATTGGGATTATAGGTATGAGGTGTGAGCTTTTCTAGGTAAGCACGTTTCATTCCCCGTTTAGCAAAATAGGACCCTCTTGGAGCTCGCCACTCCATGCCTTTGAGCCAGGCGGAAACGTTTAACATCAGCGCTGCTGCTCTGGTCTGACTCCTGACCAGCCAGGATGCCCTCTCCCCGCTCCAGCCCCACTTCCTGGGGAAGTAAACAGTAGGCAGGCTGACAAGAATGGCTACTTCCTGGAGGAAGCTGACTGCTCAAATTCCACACTCAGTTCATCTTTAGTTACCCTTGCTGGGCGCGCAATCCTGGCTGGCTCCCCTCAGTGTACAAGATACCCCTGAAAAGCCTTCACTAGCCCCAGAGAAGATACCGGTCTCCTTTAGTTTAGAATGTGGTTGGCTGTGGCAGGGTCCTTGGGCCTTGGCTAGGGCCCAGCTCAAATCAGACTGCTGGAATGAGGGTTGGAAGGGCTATGGCACTTTGTATCTCACACACACACACACACACACACACACACACATACACCCGCGCACACACAAACACACACACACACAGACACTATACATTTCCATACATAAGCACCTTTCTACACCACCGGAATACACATGGAATCTCAGCTACTCAGGAAGCTAAGGTGGGAGACTTGAAAGTTTGAGGCCAGCCTGGGCTACATAGTGAGTCCAAGAAGAGCACTTGCGTAGCGTGTGTAAAACCTTTGGGTTCAAGGGAAGGAAAGCAGGTAGGGGAGAGAAGATGCTTCCTGGCACTGTGTTATGAGGTGATTCTGAGGGACAGGGACTATGGCTCAGTGGCTGAGGACTTGCCGAACACACTCAAGACCCCCCCCCCCCCCCC
>NW_022196905.1:176683782-176687307 GCF_008632895.1 Mastomys coucha | reverse complement strand
CCCCCCCGTCACCTCCTGGGTAACTCATACAATGGAGGATGCTGCTCTCATATCTCACCCACTGCAGAGATATGGACCATCTCTAAAAGACGAAGCATCTCTCGTCAGGACAGATTCAACAATGAGAGCCAGGCAAGGACCCTGGAACTCAGGAGGGTACCCATGCATTCTGAAGCTAGGCAAAGCTGATGGATCAGAGCACAAGGTAGGTCGGCTATAGGAACCAGGGAATCAAATACTCAGCATCCAGGCCCTGAAGAAAGGCCGTGCTGGCCTCCCACTAACAGAGCTTGCTTGCTTTCCTGCTCCTAGACCACAGTCAGTGTTACATAGGCTAGACTCCCTGTGAACATGAGGGAGAGGGACAGCCTGGGTTAGTGCTGCTCTGGAGAGCCAGTGAAGCACAGAACTACTCCCTTGGGTTAGAGATACTCAGTGGTACACAGCCCACTGAGCATCCCATGCTAGGCCATGCTCCATCCTCATGCCTACCCCCATCTTCCCAAACGATACACCGCAAAGCAGAAAAGATCATGAAGGACCACCTTCCCCCAAGCAGGGAGGGCTAACAGCCTGAGCTCCAGTGCCTGGTTGTTGTGAAAGTCTGCAGGCTGCAGGGCTTAGCGGATAGTTAGTATCTCACTGGGATGAATGCTTGGCAGGGCTGGATTTCCTAAACCTCTCTTGCTGGTTGGAAAACAGCAACTTCTCTGTCTTTCTCTGTGTCTGGGGAGGCTTCCTCTGTGTATAGTGTATCCCATCTCCTGTTGTATTTGGAGGACAGCCTTACTGCATGAGGGGCGACCCTAGGCTTCGCTACTTCCCCAAAGATACCCTTCCCCAAATGCAACCATGTGGTCTTCAGAACTGGGGCCACATCTTCATCATTTGGAGAGGACACAAAGAAACCCAAAGCACAGATTAAGGGGCCATTTGGGCTGCTGGAGTCTTCCCTCTTCTTGGCCCCTGGGACTGTGCACTTAGCTCTAAGGTAGAAGAAACCACACACACACACTCAAGTGAACCTCTCATTGGCCAGTTGAGGCTAAAGACACACGGTCCATGACCCTGCTTGGAAGAATTGGCAGAACAGCTGCACCCCTCAGGTTCTGGTCATGGACTGATGTCAACTTCTTACCAACTTCCTTCCTTTAAAGTTCATTGTTGTTGGTGGGGGTGTTATTCCAAAAAAAAAAAAAAAGGCTCGGTGGAAAAGAATAATATAAAGTAAAAAATAATTATCTTCCTCTTGACTGGCAGCCATTCTGCAAGGGTAACTGCTGATCCATTTCTCAGGCTCCTTCCGTGGAGAGTATCAACAGACACAGGTGTGAGGCTGCTTCGATCACAGGCCTTACTGCCTACCCATCATTCCCTCTCATCTGCCCTATTCCGTGCTCTCTCCGAGCCTCAGATTGTGGGTGAAGACATGAAGACAGAACACAAATTTACGTAAAAACCTTTGCTCTCAGACATCCCCTTGAAGGTCTGGGGACCCCTGTGGTAATTTCAGCCAGTGAAATCTACCTACAAGGCATCTGGGAACTTCTCAATACTTTCCTGCTGCTCGATAGAACACATACCCATCTGGCTACTCCACCCACCCCCACCCCCACCCCCACCCCCACCCCCCCTGCACCTTTATCCTGCTTGGAAGGACAGATGTGAGATCTGGTAGAATGTAAACATCTGGTTGCCATGAGGACTGGGGCCTGTACAATTTGTATTGTGAAACAGAAACACAGCAGGCAAGTCAGGGACAGCTGAGAGGAGACTATACCAGCATGCCCTGGCAGTGACTCGAACTTCTGACTCACAAGGAAAATACGCTCCCTTCAGGCTTGCTTCCTTTTTCTTACTACCCTGCTCTATTTTTTTCATTGTATATAATGCTGAGTTACACAAGGACATTTTCATACAAATATAACTTTGACAGTACTGTTTTCTTTTTATAGCTACTATATTTATATTCTACACTGATGTACCATCTTCTAAAATTCTTTTTTAATGAGCATGCTGCAAAGCCCGAGTCAGCCTTTTCATGCAACACTGTGAATCTTTTCTAAGTAGTAGGACAGAATGAGAGAGCGGTGCTATTTTGAACATTCCAGAGCTCTGTGCTGTGTTCACACAAGTGCTTCCGTTCTTTGCTAAGAGTCTCACATGCATTTTGGGCTTTTGTTACTGCTACAACTACCAGAGCAGATACTCTGTATACCACTAGACTTGGCGGCAAGGGCCTCTGCCCACTGAGCTGTCCCACAGGCCCTCACTGCCCTTCTTCAACAGCGAGGGCCACCAGGTTTCCTCACTCTTACATCTAGAAAGGACATCAGCCCACCTAGCTTGTCACTCGTGTTGATTCCTAGCTTTTCTTTCTATGCAAAAGCAATTGGCCCTCTGACATACATGTGAACAATCTTTCTCCCTACCTCCCAAATATTATTTGTTATTTGATTTCATTCACAGAATTTTTCTCCAAAGGAAACCTTGAAACCTTCATGTGACCTCTTTGTTTTTTTGTTTTTTCTTTATACGGTCTGTGAGTTTGTTAGACTGGAGCAGGAAGCTCTCCTCTGCCTCCGCTCCACGCTATTATCTAAGGTTCACTCTTCTAATGAGTCAGTAAGTCTAAACCTTTCAGGCAGATAATTTTATTGCTATCAAAGTAGGGAGCACTTTCTTTTTTTTCCAATAGGTACTCAACTGCCTCAGCCACCATTTACTGCAGAGTGTATTTCCTCGCCCTGTGAGGGCAGTGTGAATGGCAGACCTCTGAGAGGGCCTGACTCAGGTCCCATCTCTGTGGACTTTCCAGGTCACAACTGATGAAAATATACACCGGAGCTTCCATGTTGTTTGTGTGTCTTCTAACCAAGAGAATGAAATCAACAGGGTAAAAGCAAACACCGAAAACAAAGACCTCAAAAGACTAGAGAAACAGGAAAGGTCTCACAAGCTGCTACCCAGGAGGGGTCACTTAAACCTCACACTGGAACATCAGATCAAAGGCATTGGGTGTATCATAGGAAAGAAAATCTGCCCCAGGATTTCACCAGAAGCTTTGGCCCAATACTTGTCTTTAAAAGATTCAGCCCCAGATCTTACCATAGGCTAAATGATCTAAGGCAGATCTCCTACCTCACCCTCTTGAGGACTGGTATCACAGGTATGCCACCGCCATGCCCAGCCTTCTCTTCAAGCATCTCAAATGAAAGAAGGGACCAGCCCAGGCCCTACTCTACAGGGCTGAGACAACTGCCTGGACCATATACACTCTGCTCTAGACACTGCCACTTAGGAGGCATACTTTAAAGAGATTTCCCCAAGGAAGAAAGCAAACGATAAATGCATTACTATGTCATCATAGAAGAGCATTCAATCCAAGACTCCCAGTGTCCTGCTGAACACTAAACCTAGACAAAGCTCATGTCTTCTTCATGTGCACCTCACCCAGAGCAGGAGAAATCACTGGCTGCTAAGAAACTAGAGTTGAACAAATGTGAAGAATCGGGGGGGGGGGGG
>NW_022196905.1:176678609-176683772 GCF_008632895.1 Mastomys coucha | reverse complement strand
AGAACTGTCTCCTAAGTTTTCTGAGGAAGGCCCATGAGGGTCCAGCAGCAAGGCCGTAGTAGTTCTATCCTACAATGTGTGAAGGAGGCTCCTTGGCTCCTCTGGGTACATCTTCCAGCTTCCTCAAGGGCAGCCCTCTCTGCTCCTAGGTTAAGCTTCATTGCTTGAACACTATTCAGTAGGTTACTGGCTGTCCCTGCCCACTTTGGTAGCCCTGAAACTTTAATGTAAGCAACCCCGACCCTTCATCATCCCCAAGCAGAGAAAACCTACCCAAGGCCTGGACAAAGCTCTTCCCTGTGTCTGAATGTCCACATCCTTTTGCCATACTCCAGAGCTCCCTTCTCATAGATTCCTGGCAAGACTATGTCTCCAAACATCTGCAACTCTACCTGGAGATCTCCCTAGGACCCCAATCATGAGTTCATCACCTCCCTTTCCTCACATCTCCTTAGCACGTGGCCATGATCTATGCTGTTGCTGATGACTTCCTCCTCCTCCTCCTCCTTCCTCCTTTTCCTTCTCCTTCTCCTTCTCCTTCTTTTCCTTCTCCTTCCTCTTCTTCCCTGTCCTCCTCCTCCTCCTCTTCACTACTACTTCCCCTTCTTCCTCCTCCTTCTCCTCCTCTTGTTTTGGCATTAGATTGAGAGTGTCCAGAAAGCAAGAATGTGTCTCATTTACCCCCCTCTTCTCCCAATGCCAGATGCCTTAGCAGTATGAATTAATGACTGCAATAAGACTGAAGACTCCAGGAAAACATACTATAGATCAGGATGAAAAACAAAATCTGAACAGAACAGATGGCCTTTAATGGAGTCACTTGCTGAGATGTGTGGGAGCCAGATGCTGAGAAAAATAGAAGAGTCTCCATGTTCAACTTGAGCAACTGTAATGGGAACATCTGACCTGGCGGGCCTAGGATTCTGCCTTTTTCCTATGCTTCCAGGGGACGCTGAGTGGCTGGTCCAGGGACTGCCTCTTCATGGACAGTGTTAAGGTCTAACCAGTTGTTTTGTGCTGTTACTTATTTTATAAGGAAACTTCCTTATGCCCGAGTAGACTGCATATTGTTACATTCTGTGCTTCAGTGTTCTTAGAAGCCAATCACAATAGAAATCAGTTGAATAGTTAGACACAATAAGCCTGAACCCAAACCAACCACTTGGTGGCACTTTCTGTACTTATGAATGAGCTTTTGTGGCATTTGCCCTTATATACTGTCCCTCGGATGGGCCTCAACGTAGGAGAGCCACCTGCACCAGTATCAGAAGCCACTCGGAATACGACATCCATTTTAAGTTAGGGATCAGTAAAGTTTAATTCCTCAAAGGAACATCCTACTTGGCAGAAAGAGTCACATTCATGAGAAACTGACATTCTGGTTGGCAAGTTAAGATATTAATGCTGGGCAAGACAAGTCCCCACCACAATCAAATACTCCAGCCAAGGAGGACAGGATAAACAGATAGCAAAGCATGTTCCCAAGGAAGTCCCCTACCCTTAAATCCTGGTTGGTCCAACCACTTGGCCCAGATGCTTGTGGATTCCAGGTTTAAAGGCTCTGTAGGATCCTGGCTCTTGGATATAGCCAGCTCCGGAGTCTGGTCTATGACCCTGATGGATCAGTCCTGGGGCAAATATTCAATAAATTAGCCCTGTCTGACTGAGATCAGTATTCATTTGGTCTTTGGGGTGACTCCTGGACCCTGACAGACAGGTGATAAATTGGCTCCATTTCTCCCCAGGCTTGAAATCTTTCCCTACTTAAGGGAGGTGCCTGGTGCCTTGGGTTTGGAAAACTATTACCCAACCAAGTGTCAAGTTTATGCGGAGTAACACGTCAGAAGGATCACATGGAGGGCATGAGGAAGGAACAGTCATGAAAATGCCCACAGTGACTAGAGAGCCGGCGCCTGAATGAAAACTTTTCGGGAGCATTTGGACAGTATAGATTGTTAATCATCCACTGCTGGTTTTTTTGCACGTTTTTTTCAATATTGTTTTTGGTTGACTACTTTTTTGTGTTGTATTGTGTTTTGCTTTGTTTTTTTTTTTTTTTTCAAGACAGGGTTTCCCCGTGTATCCTTGGCTATCCTGGAACTAGCTCAGCAGAATCTGTGGTAGATCTGCCTGTCTCTGCTTCCCAAGGGCTGGGCTAAAAGGCATGCACTACCACCACACAACTTTGATGGGCTATTTTTATAGCCTGAATGAAAGCAAAATGATGTATGGCTTGTCTGTTCTAGTTTCGTTTCTGTTACTGTGATAAAAAAAAAAAACACATTGACATGCCACTCTTGGTAGAACATGCCTTTCGTCTCTGCACTGGGGAGGCAGAGGCAGGCAAATCTCTGGGGGGGTTCAAGGCCAGCCTGAGTTCCAAGGAAAGCCAGGCCTACACAGAGAAACCCTGTCTCAAACAAACAAACAAAAAAAAAAAAACCAAAGCAAACAGAGAACCCTAGCAATTTAGGGAAGGCAAGGATACGTACTCAGCTTACAATTCATGATCATGATCCTTCACTGAGGAAGGTCAAGGCGGAAACTCAAAAGCAGGTCTGCTTGCCCTTCCACACAGTATGCCTCTGAGCAAGGAACTAACTTCACAGACAAGGAAAGACAGCAGGGACCATGGAAGACATTGGTTACTGGCTGGGTAGCTGGTCTATGATCAGCTAGCTTCCTCATATAGCCCAGGAGCACCAGCCTAGGGAGGGCATGCTGCCCACAGTAGGCTGGGCACTCCTGTATCTAGGAACAATTAATATCATCCCCCCGCCCCAGTCATGCCCACAGGCCTCTCGTGTTACTCCGACAGCTAAGATGAACCAAGACGTGTTCCATCAGACCTTACGAGTGGCAAGATTTACACGGGACATTAGCAGTGACTATCCTAGTGACTAATCCAGGGGAATTGTCTCATTGTAAAGGAGGGGAAACTTTAGGATCCGAGGCAAGATCTCCTGACCTGTAGTCTCAGTACATTTGTCCTACCTTTAAAGGTGGCTTATGACACATGTCTAAGACATGGAGCTGCTGTGGCAGAATTTCTCAGGCTGGGTAGCTTAACCGACAGAAGCTTGTTTCTGCACAGGCAGGGGCTGGGAATTCCGCAGGACCTTCTCCTCACTGTGCTGCACACAGCAGAGGGGAAGCTGGAGGCTTTCTCGTTTCTGCTTTCTTAAGGTCACTAACCCCGTAAGAGCAGTGTGAACTCTGACTACCTCACTCGGCTTTAGTCACCTTATGACAGACAGGCCATTGACACACAGTCATATTGGCAGCTAGGGCTCCGAGGGGGCACACGATGGACCACACTACAGCAGAGCATGCTTCTAACCTGAGAAGCAGAGGTGCTTGTCAAAAAGCCATTTGACTAAAGGGTCAAAATTAAAATATGCCCTCTCTAGAATGCTACCCGACTTCAAACTCCGTTGTAAAGCTACAGAAATGAAGGTGGCTAATCACATGTTCAAATCAAAGAGATGGACCAGAATTAAGAAATATACAAACACAAGAACGGTTGGTTGGCTGGTTTTTTATAATGGGGTTTGGGTAATTCAAAATGTAAAGTTTGTTTGTTTGTTTTCTTCAAAATATGGCTGAAACACGTGGAACAAAACCAAACCTCAAAACGTGTCATAGGCACAAAACAAAGTTAAACAACCTTGAAGTCTATCCTAAAGTATTACTAAACCTAATACAAAAAACTTCTGGAATACTCAGGTGAAAAGTTTAGCCTTGAAATAGGATAAAAAGAACATTCAGTAAGGAAAAATGATAAAGTAGTTTAAAAGTCTAAACTCTTGTTCTTCAAAAGAGAGCTCAAAGTAGGGGAGACATAACAATATGCACAGAAAACCAAGGAAGTTATTTGTAAAATAAAATAACTCCCACGAAACCCTCTCCATAGGCCTTCGAATCATTCCAGGCTGGGAACAGCCTGGAAGCAGTAATGGTGCAGCCACCCCAACAAGTAGCTGCTCTCTAAGGGATTAGCAATACGTGAGTCATGTTAAAGAAACACTTGCTCATTAGTTCTCCAGTGTGCCTCACGGTGAACATGAAGAGGGAAGTGAGAACTTAAACTGAATTCTAAACTGGCCGTACACTAACCATTTTATGAAAACACACTTTTACACTGGCAATTTAATTTTAAGCATTTTTAACTATTAATAAAGTTCCTCCCCCACACTCTGTCAGGACAGAACCCTCCACGTAAGGTTTCACACAAAGAACTTAAAAGGCCCCTTAGCCATCTAAGGATATTTGGGGCCCAATAATAATATCATGTAGAAGAACCATCGGAAGATGCAGAGCTCAAGAACCATGTGTGGAGATGAAACTCCCCATGGCTTCCTGCAATTATACAGAATGGCTAAGCTAAGCATATACACAGTAGAAATATTTACTTGGAATTTGAAATATGAGCTATTGTACATATATTAACATATATTAACTAAATGCTGAATGCAGCGCTCTCTCTCTCTCTCTCTCTCTCTCTCTCTCTCTCAGATGGTATCTCATGTAACCAGCTGAGCATCAAACTCTCTATATAGTTGGAGATAATTTTGATCTTTATCTTATATTAATATGCTATCATATAGCATCAATTATATATCAGTGACAATTTCAGTTATTCTTCTCAGCTTTGAAATCAAAAGTAAAAAATCATCTTGTAACAAAAACTAGCCCAAAATTCCATACATTATCCATTTTCTCTTTTTCCTTCCTGAGTACCCAGTCATTTCCATGCATTAGAAGTCTTCCTTGTTCTCTGGTGTAATAAAAATGTGACCTGGAGAGAAAGGGATGGAGCTTCGAGACGGAAGCCCCTTGAGCCTGATAGCTCTGAGGAATCGAGCCCCTCCGAAGAGGAGGACTTGGAGGGAGAAGCGGCTCGCTATAAGGAAGAGAGGTATCATCCGGATGAGCATTCGCCACCTCTCCAGAATCGAAAGCGAAAGGGAGATCAGAGCCGCGGAAAGCTTTATGCTGTCCTGCCTGCTCTTCCAAGTGCACAGGGCCTGGGTTTTCCCTAGAGGCCATTGAGGGTTCAAACCCCATACCCTGGCTTACGGAGGCCCACACGGCCTCCTCAATGGCCCCTATCCTCTGAAAAGCTGAAAGCTGCTACAAGGCTGATTGCAGAGCAGCTGCAGC
>NW_022196905.1:176676042-176677638 GCF_008632895.1 Mastomys coucha | reverse complement strand
TACCCCTTGTTGTTAAAGACCTTAAAGCAGTGGAGCCTACATATTGCTACTGAGAAGGTCCAGATTTCCCCTGCAAAAATCATTGAATGGTACCCAGACGCAGTCGCACAACTTGCCCTCTGGGGGGTTAAGGCCGCAGTCACCCACTTTGGTAGAGAACCCACAGCGTTGATAGTGCCCTATACTGCCCCCATCAAGTTCAAATTTTAACTGCTACCTCTGACATTTGGGCGGTGCTAATAACCTCATATAATGGTAAGATAGACAATCATTACCCCAGACACCCTATCCTTCAGTTTGCCCTGACTCAAGCTGTGGTTTTCCCCAGAATAGTTTCTCTGGAGCCCCTACCAGAAGGGGAGGTAGTTTATACAGATGAGTCTAAAACAGGCATAGGTGCCTACATAGTCAATGACAAGATTATAACTAAACAGTATAATGAAATATCCCCTCAAATTATAGAGTGTCTGGTGGTGTCTGAGGTTCTGAAGAAATTTTCAGGTCCCTTAAATATTGTTTCAGATTCCTCTTATGTAGTAAATGCAGTTAAAGTGTTGGAGGTCGCTGGTCTTATTAAGCCATCCAGCAGACTTGTGGGCATTTTCATTAAGATACAATCGGCCCTGGTCAACCGAAGATCTCCTATATTTATAACCCATATTAGGGTACATTCAGGATTGCCGGGGCCCATGTCCCGCAGAAATGATTTAGCAGATAGAGCCACTAGATTGATTGCTGTGACCCTCTTGCCAAGGCTGGAATCTGCCCGAGATTTCCATAAAGGTTCCATGTTACAGCGGAGACATTACGACAGAGATTTCATTTGACTAGAAAGGAAGCAATAGACATTGTAACTCAATGTGGAAATTGCTGCCAATTTCTGCCTGTGCCTCATGTTGGGATTAATCCCAGAGGAACTAGGCCATTACAGATTTGGCAGATGGATGTCACGCATGTTCCTTCCTTTGGAAAATTGCAGTATCTACATGTTTCCATTGATACCTGCTCTGGAATCATCTTTGCCTCCCCCCTGAGTGGAGAGAAGGCAGCACATGTCATTCAACATTGCCTTGAGGCATGGAGTGCTTGGGGATAGCCCAGGATTCTGAAAACTGATAATGGCCCAGCTTATACCTCTCAAAAATTTGGACAATTTTGTCACCAGATGGGAGTGACTCATGTGACAGGTCTCTCCTATAATCCTCAAGGACAAGGCATCATAGAGCGAGCCCACTGTATGTTCGTCATATTTAATAAAACAAAAAGGGGGTATTGAGGAGGCTTTGCCCTCAGTGCCAAGAGTAACTATCTCTATAGTACTCTTTACTCTTAATTTTTTAAATTTGGATGATGCCAGGCATACAGCTGCCGATCGTCATTGCTCAGAACCTGACAGGCCAAAGGAGATGGCAAAATGGAAGGATGTTTTGACCGGTCAATGGAAAGGCCCGGATCCTATTTTAATAAGGTCCAGGGGAGCCGTTTGTGTTTTTCCACAGGAAGAAGATACCCGATTTGGGTACCAGAGAGGCTAACAAGAAGAATTGAGGTGAAGGAGGACGGATCACGACTGGCCCTTCGGGACTCAGATCCTGA
>NW_022196905.1:176675762-176676002 GCF_008632895.1 Mastomys coucha | reverse complement strand
GGTGTATATAAGCAGTGCGGATTACTGGCTCGGTCTCTTTTTCCCTCTGGGAGAGGGCAGTAAACGTCTTCACGGCAGAAGGAACCTAGTGTGTCCGCGTGTCTTCTTCCTGGCGAGACAACTGCGCAGGCTACATCTGAGTCCACAGTACTTGTCCTCTGACCTCAACGTCTGTAATAACACATGTAAATTCATGCACACACATCACTCATACATATATAATAATTAATCCATCCATCA
>NW_022196905.1:176668181-176675487 GCF_008632895.1 Mastomys coucha | reverse complement strand
GAATACTGAATTATTGTTCAGTAAATTTTTTAAAATCTGTAACTCTATATTAATGTAACAATGAATAATAAATAAAGAATAACTTATTCTTACTTTTAAAAAAAAAAATGTGACCTGAACTAAAGGATGGAGCATTTTAATCATACAAACAGGACACGCTGGATGCTTAAGGCAGACTTTAAGCCAATTACAAATTGCTACTTAAGACATAGTGAGAGCCTGTCTCAAATAAATAAACAGGCAAACAAGTTGCTATTTATAAAGGCAAGTGCCAGCACAGTGTAGTGGGTAGCTCATGCCTGTAATCCCAGCCCTTGGTAAGCTGTTACAGGAGGATGGCTGCAAGTTAAGAAGTCAGCCTGAGTTACATAGTACGTTCCAGATAAGCCTAGGCTACAGAATGAGACCCTGTCCATTAATTCATTAACTAATTAATTAAAATCCAGACAAATGTAGCTGTGTTTTGTTGCTGGCCTTGTCAGCTCTGGGACTCAAACCTAGAGCCTTGAGTGCACGAGACCATCAGTCTATCACTAAAGCATGCCCCCAGCCCCTCCCAAGAAAACGCTATTAAGAAATAAGAATGATATCGACAAACTACAACGCTAAGATTTATGATACCTTGGGCTGGCAAGACAGATATACACTTCTTGACTTGAAAAACAAACAACCGAACCTGTAAAACTCAGACATTAAGAAGCTCCATTGTATATGCCATTTTAAATGTTTTATTTAACCCTGGGTAACTAGAAACAACGGGATGACGGGCAATTACAAAGCAAAACTCCCTAATAAAGACCAGCAAGCTAAATATGCAATGTCTCCTCCTAACATGTACGTGTTGAAAACACCGAAGCAGGCTGGTGATCCAGCTCAGAGGCACACAGCACATGCTCCACACCACCCAGACAAGAGGAGAAAAGAGCTCAGGGGTGGGCGCTACACTCTGACGCCTTCTCTTTTATGTAAGAAAGAATTCAGCTCAGGCAAATCGTCAGTGTCATTTTCTTTGACTTTGCTTGTTGCTGTTCTTTGTTTTGTTTTTGTAACCTCCCTTTAATATGAACTATGATCATATTATTCCTGTGGTCAAAACAATCTTGAAGCAAGCAAACTGAACATTATGAGCCCTTGTGGACTGGCAGCACCTTGTCAGATAGTCAAATCGAACTGCTCATTCAGAAATGCTAGTGCCAAGGCCCAAAAGGCTTTAGTGAACTCCCCCAGGTTGCAGAAACCTCAGAGGAAGCAGGCCTCACTTCACAGCCCCCAATGGAACCTCATTTATACCACTGTATCCAGAACTCCTCCATGTGCAGAAAAAACAAAAGACAATCTCACTGCCCTTACCCGGTATTAAACCACTCCTTATACTGTTTCATATTTTTATGAAATATGCCATCCTATTTTGAAAACTCCATATGAGGTTTTATGCATTTACTTTTAAAGACGGATGTGTGTTCTGCACCGGTACTAGAAATTAACCTCACCCCAGTCTGGGCAAGACGGGAGGCTAAAAATAACCAGGGTTTGCCTCTAGAGCAAAAAAATGTGTGGCAGAGTGCAAAGGTGCTCTTCCCCTGCAATGACCCGACCTGAGCCACACGGGACTGCCCAGTGTCAGTCTTCAAGGGAAGCCCCGAAAGGGGAAGTGCACCCCACCCTCACTTCTGGAGTGGCTACAATCGAAGAATCTAATTTTAGATGCTATCACTTCCTCTGCGAACAGTGAATCATAGCTTCAAAGTGACTGGGAGGCAGACGTAAATTCTACTAAACGTTTGCATGGTAGGCTCGGTTGGATGCTTTCACCTGGAGCTGCTCATAAACTCAGTCCTAGAACTGCAGCCCTGGTCCTGAGCTTCCCCTCCCCCTGCACATACACTCCCACCCACCCTGTCCAGAACCTCCATCTGAGGGAGTTAAGTGAGCACAGTAAAACTTGGGGGGTTGTTTTCTGCAGGGTGTGTGTGTGTGTGTGTGTGTGTGTGTGTGTGTGTGTGTTTGTAGCATATATGGGTAGCATACACACATACACACACACACACAGTAGAGTGTAGGTATGTACTGTGTACATGGAGAGGCCAGAGGTCAGTGTCCTGCTCCATCTCTCCTTGACTCCTTCCTCCGGGAAGAGTTCTCTCATTGAATGTGAAGCCAGGCTAGCAGCTAGGAAGCTCCACCCTTCACAACCTGGAGGTCACAGCTATACATGCAGCTACACCTGGCTGGTTTTACTTATTGCCTTTGACATGATATGAACTCAGGTCCTCCTATGTGTGCAGCAAGCGCTCTCATGCCCTGAACTATCTCCCTAGCTCCTCTTCCTCCTAGCACAGTGAAGTATGAGAAGTACTCGCCAAACCTGGTAACCTCTTAACCTATCCGTAAGCAATCCCAGGACAGTGGCTGACAGCCTTTCTCACCCAGGGCTCTGGGGAATAGATGCCTTGTGAGTCATCTCTCCATTTCCTCCCTTGTACTTCTCATCAACAAATTACTAGATTTGACTAATATTGGGGGGGGGGCAACAATCGAACAAACAAACAAGGAACCCCAGAAAGCAGGCGTCTGATGTGCACCAAAAAATAAGAAAAGAAAGCAGAGGAGAGAGGTTCTGTTCCAAAGAGAGAACTGCATACAGTGTGGGGGTCTCAAGGGTGGAAGGTGAGAGCAAGACAGAAGCAGGGGAGGGACGAGGCCAAGGCTCACCCACCCACCCACCTTTCCCCGTGTGCCTTCCCCCCAACATGAGCTCCCTCGTGCATACATTCCCCGCCTTAGATGAGATACAGGAATATCTACTAAATTTAACTGTCACAGCAAGATCAGTGAGGATAAATCAAAAAACAGAAGGGCAGAACTCAAGAACTATCCGTTTTTCCAATCTCTGAAGCAGAACTGCTGGCCCAAAGAGATAAAAGCCAAAAGCAGAAAGCTCTTTCCTAAGCAGTGGTAGGGTCTATTTAGTAGAAGTAAATGTCTGCTCTCTCTGGGGCTCTAACAGCATGGGTGCTGAATGACAGGGATACAGTGCCTGTACCAAGGCAGCTGTCCTCCCATAATCCTTCCTGGGACACTGACAGGGACTCAGTCTTGGTACCCAAAGAGGTGGGAGAGATCGGCCAGGGGGACCCCAAAATGTTCCCTTACCAGTCTTAAAATCTGTCCAACTCTAAGTCAAATAAATGTCACAGTTTTATTATTACCATTTCTCTTTAAACCAGGAGAAAAGTCCCAGTAATCCAATGGAGGAAGGAGGATAGCAAGTTTGAAATAACAAGACAAACACACAAACCAAAACCAAACAAACAAAAAAACCACCCAAAAGCTCACAGTTGATGATAGCACACCATTTTAAGCATGTTATTTGCTCATTATAGTACAGTCTTTGTTAAATTACAATTCTCTTCGCACCAGGTTTTGTCACAAAGACGCAAATAAAATATGCCTTGGCACAGCTCCTATCCTTGTTTAAAATTAGCTTTGTATTCACATCTTATCTGAGATCTGGAACTACACAGCATTCATGTGTGTACCTCTGAGGAGGCAGGGCTGGCTTCCAGCCACCCTTTACATCGAAACCTGGGGTGTCTGTGCAAACACAGCCATGTGCTTTGGGTGCCTCCTCCTCTGGTCTTTTCCCACACGGCCCACCCCCTCTAGGCTCTGACTCTCCCTTGCATATCCTCACTATATGCCTGATACTGGGTCACCAGCCTTCCCTCCTTGAAACCCTGGATTGTCAACTCCTAAAGCACAGAATCATCCCTCTATATCTGTCACTGAGGCAGCCCTCAACCCCCTCCACTGTGCCTGGCGCTAAGGCGGCTCGGCCATCAGCCAAGGAGTAAGTTTAAGTGCATTTAGGTTATTGGTTTCTGGTGGCGGTGGTGGTTTGGCTTGGTTTGTTTGTTGGTTGGCTTTTTGAGACAGGGCTTTTCTGTGTTACAGGGCCCTGGCTATCCTGAACTCACTCTGTAGACCAGGGTGATTCCCCAACTCAGAGAGGTCCACCTGCCTCTGCCTCTGCCTCCTGAGCGCTGGATTTAAAGGTGTGTATCCCTGGGCCCAGCCGGATTATTGGTACATTTTAAGAGGAGGCCTAAATACAATCTGTACAACAAAGCAAATTTGGAGTGAAAACATGAATAAGGGAAAGAAAAATAAAATCAAGAAGTACTCATTGTAATTACACCAAGAAGGAAACTACAAAATCAGACACAACAGCCTGAGATGTGTGCTTCCCTCAATATCTGAATACAAAGATGCTCATTCCCTGAAAGGGAGACAGGCGTAACTGGCCTGCGCTCACCTGCAAGCAGAAAACCATGTGGAGTTCTTTAAAACGGTTTTAACTGACATTCTTTTTTAACTGACATTCTTTTTTTTTTTTTTTCTCTATCATGTTTGAGACCAAGCGTCTGTGGCTGCTACTGGTGGATAGCAGTTAACTGACATTCTTGATCAGACTGAATGAGTAGAACTAACAGCTGAATTTTCCAGATCACTAACTCAAACGCAAGCAAAGAAATAACAACAAAATGGGGCTAGGGAGATAGGGTAAGAGTGTTTGCTATACAAGCCTTAGGTCCTGAGCATGAATTTCCAACAGCCACATGACTAGCTTGGCATGGCCACACACCTCCTGTCACCCAGTACTGCGAGGGTCAAAGAGAAGAGGACTGGTGGGGCAACCTGGCTGGCTGCCCAGTTCCAGGTTCAGTGAGCGATAGATAGATCCTGACATCTGAGAATAAAACAGGTAGTGACAGAGTAGGATACCCAACACTTGTGAGCACCTATACATGCACACACACACACACACACATGCATGTGCACGCATGTGCACACTCATACACGTGAACACATACAGATGCACTTGTGCACATGAACAGTCACACACATACACATGCATGCATGCACACATGCATTCAGACACACGCAGGCATACACTTACACACTCAGACACACAGATGCACTCAAGAATGTACACACTCACACATGTACGCATGCACACACACACACATGGACACACCTACACTCACAGGGGCATGTTTCCCATAAGTAGACTACACTTATACACCCTCACATAAACACATAGTCAGAAATAGTCACACACAAAAAATTAAAAGTTAAGAGCTAGCATTACAGATCAATCATAGACTGTGCACTTAAACATACATGAGACCCTGGACTTAATTCCCAGTGCCCAAAACAAAATTAGAAAGCTTTTTAAAGCACTTTTACGGTGACTAATCAATGTTGATAAAATAGTGATGGATCCACCTATAAAGCAGAACAATAGTCCAGATTCCTGTTTAGTACCATCAGTACCAGCACACAGTGCTCCAGGTAGCCATGTCTATACTAGGGTACATGTTCAGTTCCTGCCCCAATCAGGAATGAAGGGAGCGAATGGTATCTGTGAGTCAGTGTAGGAATGGGCTTATAGGGACACCCACAGCGCAAAGGTGCCTTCCAGCAGGCTAGTGTCAGGCTGTGGGAATGCTTTCTCCCCATGTTGCCTTTTTTGGCCTTGATCCTGAATTTCTCTTTCCTTGACTTAAAAGTTCCCTGTGTTAACTTTAGTGTCACTCTGGGACCACATAGCAGAGCACACCTTATCTCCATGGAAACACAGTGAGATGACTGAGAGAATACTAGCTTTCCACAGATACTGCAACAAAAAACAAACAGGCCTCGCACTTAACTTCAGATGCGATACTCTCAGCCTGCTCCTCCCCAGAACACCGGATAAGAAAGGCAACTGCCTCATTCTAGTTGCTCAGGCTCCAGACCTACCTATCTACCTATTTAGTTTTATCTTTTGTTTGTTTGTTTTCTTGCCTGACCCAGAACCAATACAGCAACACATTCACTAGCTCCATCTTCCAAACCATCCTAGAAGATGGCTTCTCTCCTACTCTGCTGATGTCAATCGGCACAAAAGGGCCAGGGCTTCTTGCTGGGTCCCGCAGGCCTCCAACACAGCCTCTCTGCTTTTGTCCATATCCATTTAAAATGTTCTCAGGCTAGCTGGGGTGTCACACATGTATAAAGGCATTGCCCATACTGAGCTTCCCTACCTCCCCACATCAACTAGAAAGCAAGAAAATCTGCCCCCCCCAAGACATGTGTTAAAGCTAGTTCAATAGAGGAAATCCCTCAGTTAAGGGTCCCTCTTTCCCAGGTGTGTCAAGTTGACGAGTGAAGCTAACCATGACATCTGGTAAAAGAAGTCACTAACAGCTTTTGTTTAGAATTATATTTTAATTAAAGTTTGGATAGTGAACAACCTTAGACAATGGAGATAATTACCTTCGCCTGGAATGGATGCCAGATGTGGTATATTTTTAGAAAAGTATATCTTCCTCCAGGACAATCTTCAAGCAAAGCCTACCACCCATTATTAAAAACATCCTTAAATTTGGGTTTCTTCAATATAGGACAACTTAAGGTGGACCCAGAGTCCACATCAACCATTTGAGTCATGGGGAGTAGGAGTTGGGGGCAAGAGGAACAAGTGTAAACACCAAGTTCAGACTGTGAGGGAGCCCTGGTATAGAGTTGCATGTCACTTGCCTAGAAAACCCAGTCTCTGCAAACAGCCATGATACTGTGGTATATTAACTTATGAAGGTCAAAGTAAGGTTCAACCTCAGACTTATCACACAGTACCACAGACTAGCTGAATGAAGACTCCCTTGTTACACATGTTTAAATCCATCTGCCATGAACCCTTTACAGCTTGCTATTGCTGTGATGAAACACCATTAAAACGCGACTTGGGGATGACAGGGCTCATTTGGCTTCCACATCCACATCACAGCCCATCATTGAAGGAAGTCAGGAGGGCAAGTGATGCAGGAGCCATGGAGGGGTGCTGCTCACTGGCTTGCTCCTCACCCTGGATTCTTACAGAACCAGAGCACCAACTATCTTAGGGCACACAGTGGGCTGTGCCCTCCCACATAGATCGCTAGTCCAAAATATGCTCTAACAGTTTGGCGGCAGCCCAACTTTCTTAAGTAAAGTTCCCTATCTCAGATGACTCTGGCTTGCAGCAGGTTGACATATAACTAGTCAGTGCAGCAACTTAAATTCAACCTCACTATAAAGAGTGAAAAGAGTGTGCCCCACATCAACAATAGTAATTATTTACAGCTATATTACTGGGCAGTGGTACACTTTGCCAGATCTTATAATGCCCATAACGTTTAGAATTCCCATTTAACTATAGCTATCTCCTGAGAGGCTCTGACAGTACCTGACTAATACAGATGTAGAGGCTCACAGACATCTA
>NW_022196905.1:176645565-176667317 GCF_008632895.1 Mastomys coucha | reverse complement strand
AACAAACAAAAAAGAAAAAAAAAAAAAGAATTTCCATTTAACAGTTTTTGCTCTACAAAAAACGGTCTTGGGTAAACAGAAAGATTTCCGTGTGATGGTTTTTAGCGTGACATTTTAGTGGCAAGTCAGTAATTGACAATTTGGGAAGGCTCAAAGCACAGTGCGGCAGTGGGAACAGGTGGCAATAATAATGTTTTACAAGAGAAGAGTAGAGATGAGGTTTACAGACTGCAACTCATAGTAACTAGTGTATTATTTCCAGCTCTATGCAATGGAAAGAAATAGACTTTGCTTTGGGAGCCGTAGAAATGGCTCAGAGGTTAAAAACACTTAGTGCCCTTTCAGAGGACTAAGATTCAGTTCCCAGCACCCACATGATGGGCTCACAACCATCCGTGACTCCAGTTCCACGGGCTCTAACACCCTCTTTGGACCTTTGCAAGCACTGAACCCACATGGTACATGGGCAAAATATTCATCAGACATGAGTCTAAAATATATTTCATTTTCATAATTTTTACAATTTAAGTTCTGTTATGAAGCTATCCCAAGAAGCTCTAGGAACCCCAGGAGGAACAACTTCATGAGCTCAGAAGCAACTCACTCCCAAATCCCTGTGTAATGAATGTGCCATGACCCAAAAATAAGCATGTTGGCCACCAGGTGTGATGAGTTGAACATGAGGTCCCCATAGTCTTGGGCATTTGAATGCTTGATCCCCAGTCAGTGGCACTATTTGAGGAGATGTAGGAGGGGAGACCTTGTTGGAGGAAGTGTGGCACCAGAAGTGGGCTTTGAGCATTTAAACACTTGGTGCAATTTCTAGTTCAGTCTCTCTGCTTTGCACTTGCTCTTTGAGATGTGAGTCCTCAGTTTCCCAACTCCTGTCTCCATGCTTTCTCTCAGTCATGAACAATTCTAACCCTCTGGAAGGGTAAACCTAGACCATACTAACATCTTCATGAAGTCTCCTTACACACGCGTGAGGTGGTTTGCAGTAAATTCCTTGCACATTCCACACCTTCAAAAAACACTACTAAAAGTCCACATTACTGTCACAGTGCTGAAAGGTAGATTTTTCACTTCCTATTGCTTTAACCATTAGTATGCCAAGCCATGCTACTAATCAGTGGAAAATAACTGATAGTTGCAGAAGCCCAAAGAGCTGAGTGACCTCAATTGCCTGACATATTTATGTCAAAGAAGACAGACATCAGTAAGTGCAGTGTACCTGATATGACAGAACACATAATGTTCAATGTATGTACATACAAATACCGCCCTATTCTAGATTCTAGTTCACCATGCCATGCCAACATATAAGAAGGAGCAACACATAAACTAGACACAGGATACAGAGCTGCTGGGAAAAGCACTGTGTCTCACACTGTAGCCCTGGACTGCACCGGCTTATCAATCCCCAGCTTCTGTTTCTTCAAACTGCCATTCACAGGGTATCCCACCTGGCACCCAAGGACCAGAAACTGCCATGTGTGCCCTGCAGAAGGTCTCATCTTTAATCATGCCTACCACATTTACCATAAGAGCACTCCCATTGGTCTTCAAAGAAAGGAACATGAAACATGCTAACCATTTTGTAGTAGTGACTCCTTTCCGTTTCACAATGAGCAAGCTAATTAAGATTAAGATTCCCTAAAATCCATTTCCTTCTCCATTCCAAGCAAAGGAAGAAAAGCAAAAACCATGAATACAGAGACAACTGCATTAATATATAAAAAGGACTCATGGGGACGTCAACATCACGTCACTTTTTAGCCTCAGTGAGAATTTTAAAATGCTTACACGAGGTGAAGGTTAGCTTACTGACATGTCAAAGAGTAGGGCTGTATGTAAACAGTAAGTTATTCAACAGAGAAAGGACAAAACTTTCAGTCTTCACATGAGCACTTTTCTTTGCAAAGCAAACAAAAGCAGTGCGTGCCCATTAGGAAGGCACCAGCAGGCAGTCAGCTTAGCACAAAAGGACAGCTGTCCACAGCACAGCTCTCAATAGACAGGGCCAAATAGGCTTCCTGTAATACTGGCTTAGAAGAGGGCGGGCCAAATCAGATCACCAGGGTCCCGCGTCTCCCCCACCGAAGGTAGGAGAGAGATTCACTCTGAACTCCAACCACCATTATTATACTTATTTCCTTTTAATTACTAAGTGGCTGGATATACCCTTCCTCCCAGCATCACGGGAAAGGTGTAGAGCTGAAAGAACAGTTCTCTACAGTAATTAACCTTGCGAGCCCACAGTTCACTGACTCTCCTTCACCAGCCCAGACACGTAGGTGTGCGTGTGTGTGCATGCGTTTCATGCCCATAAGAAGGCAGGGTTATCATAATGTTCTTTCTCTGGCCCCGTTTTTCTCTGCACCTTCCTTGCTCTTCAGCCCAGGTCTGGCACGGACATCTCACTCCTGTAAGCAGCAGCCTAGGTGGCAGCTTCGTTGTGCTTTTGTGTCTAACGACACCTTTTAGCAAAACAGCAGACAGGTAAAGGGGAGGCAGCTTTACTTTCTAGCAAGGGCACCCGAAGTCTTGGGAGACCACATGGCTCAAAGCCTTCATTGCCTGGTGTGACCCTGGGAAAATTCCATTTTGAGAAACCATACTTTCCCTGAAATACTCTGAGAGCAACTTAGATCTTCATAGAGACTACTATGGGACTTCTCTCAGGATGATTGAAACCTTCCAGGAAGATAAAGGAAGTGAGTGACTTAAGACTCCCACACTCTGAAATTTTCATGTCTAACAACACTGACAGTTACTACTATATCTGTCCCAGGGAAGACGATTTTATTTTATTTGAACTATTTTGTCTGGATTAGGTTTAAAGCTACCAAAGCTAAAAGTCAGACTGTAAATGCCTAGCTCTAGGGAGAACTACAGGATAGGAAACTGGTTAGCTAAACTATTAGCTACAATGGTTGGTAAAGGTTAACTTAGTAGTTACTTAAAGGCAGGCATAGTGGCCTATGCTTTTAACCCCCAGTTCTCTGTAGGTTCTGCGCTAACCAGGTCTATGTAGTGGGTTCAGGGACAGCCGGGGTATATGGTGAGACCTGTCTCAAGGGGGAAAATTGTCAAAGACCAGAAAGTCTGCTTCGGGATTACATCCTCTAGAAATGAAAGAGATGCTAACAACCATGAAACCTCAATAATATGGCTGCCTAAAGAAGACCTGAACAGTGAAGGTGACAACATGGATACTAACTTGGAAGAGGGAAATCTTATAAGATCCCACCCCTGGACAAAGAGTTATAGGCAATTAACAACCCGTGACAAAAAGAATTAACCTTCCACAAGAATCCTAATTGGTTACCAAGTATCAAGTGGTCAGTCTTGAAAACATACATTCGCTGGGCAGTGGTGGTGCACGCCTTTAATACCAGCACTTGGGAGGCAGAGGCAGGTGGATTTCTGAGTTTGAAGCCAGCCTGTCTGGTGAGTTCCAGGACAGCCAGGGCTACACAGAGAAACCCTGTCTCAAAAAAAAAAAAAAAAAAAAAAAAAAAAAAGAAAAGAAAGAAAGAAAGAAAGAAAGAAAACATATACATTCAAGAGCACTGAACAGACTGAGCAGGCTCTATTTATATATAATATAACATCATTTATATATGTATATATATATAAATTGAGTGTATATATGTGTATACATATATATACAGAGTGTATATACATGCATATATGTAACAACAATACTAAAGAAAAAGAGACTATGTATGTTTTATTCCTGTAAACTCCAATACTCAGAAGGTTGAGGCAGGAGGATTGCCTGAAGGTTGAGGCAAGCTTGGGCTATCAGGTAAGATCTAGGTCAGTCTGGACTATAGAGTAAGAATTCTGTCTTGAAAAGCCAAACAAACAAACAAACAAGCAAAACCTGAGGTATGGATACAGATAAATAGCTCTTCAAAGCCTAGAGTTGCAACCTAAACATGACAACCAATTTGACTGTTTAACCAAATGTATCAAACCCTGTTGTACTCTAAAGCAAACGTATCAAACCCTAAATGTATCAAATCCTATTGCACTGTAAAGCAAATGTATCAAACAAAAAGCTGCATTTTCAGGAGTTGGTAACCAGGAACCAGAAGTCAAAGGTTCACATAGGCCATTGAAAAACAGCTAAAAGCAACACTCAGTTCTCTAACAGCACGCCACTTCCTCTTGCCTTATTTTTCTTCTTCCACACACCAAAGCTTTAACCAGAGAATGTGCTTAAACAAATACTGGAAGTTAATCCCACCACAACATTTGTGGTGATATTCCATTAAGATAAATGGGAATATGAGAAGATCCAAGGCCTTCCATAAGTCAAAGCTTGCTGGCTTTTAAGAGCCATGGTGTCTTCCATTCCCATAATTAATAATAAAGTCTCTTCAAAGTGAGGCTTCAATATGAATTCTACATCTCTAAGCAGATCATTAATAAGGGCTGGGTGGTCCCTTGTACAGCAACACATGGCCCAGGTTGGGAAGTACAGGGGGTGGTGGGTCAACTTCTACTAGGCAAGATGACTTCCAGCTCAATGATCCTCACATTCATACAGCCAGATAGCCCATACTCTAGGGAGCCGAGGCTCCAGGAGCACTTCAAAGCCAATGAAAATATTTATTTCTGTGCAAAGAATGGGTTGTCTAGCCACTGTCCCACCCCACCAAAGCCAAGATTTCAACTTCTGAGGATTCTTGCCACTGATGCTTTTAATAAGCATGAACTGGGTTGGAGTTCTGAAACCCAGAAAAAAAAAATGTTCTGCCTCTATTTTCCTTACTAGAGAATGGGCAACAGGGCACACCCACCATTTGAAGCTCTGGCCTGTGGGTAAGGACAGAGCTGTATTGATACACTTTCTAATGCAAGTCTGTCATTATTTTTTAAGCTCTAATGAGTCAATGTTACATGTTAGGAAACTGGTCTGATCCTCCAACACGTGTACCGTTTACAGTACTACAAAAGCATTTAAACCCAGCACATTTCAGAGTCTTCCTCAGTGAGTGGGAGGTGGCCTGACAGTGGAGTCGGGGAGGGGAGCAGAGTACATAGGAGGTAGAGGTCCTGACTATTCTCAGCAGCAGCTATCGCCTGAGTCAGCTCTGTCCCTTGTGTCCCCACCTGCTCCATTTACTAGTATAAAAAAACGAAGTTACCATTATCCACTCATGCTAGCTGAGCCACAGAGTCTATGTGTACCAGCACACACATCCACATATCTCCCCCCAGAACACCTCCTTCACATGCACGTGCAACAGAGACAGGAAGAACATGAAGCTCAAAACACCAAATGTTGCCACAGTGTGACCCAAGGCTCTATAGCGTACCACAAACATCCAATTGATGCCAATGAATGAATGGTGTGCACAGAGTTTTGACCCTGGGAGCCAGAGTCCCCACCAGCACAGAGTAGTTTACTATTACACGCAGGACACTTTGCACCCACCTGGTTCTGTCTATACCCTGTCCCTCCAGCCAGTCAGGTTCTCTAACGGATAAAGAGAAGTACACTTGAGTTCTCCTCTTTCAGGGACCCAACACTACAATTCACTCCAAACCAGGTATTTTATTAAAAAAAAAAAAATCACCCTATCACCCTATGCATATGGATGTGTGAGAATCTTTTTATAATTTTGTTTGAAAACAATACAAAGAAAACATCTTGGAAAGCAATAACAAATTCTAAGGAAGACCTTTAAAAGCCTCCCAAACAAATTCAGTCCATTTAAAACAATGCAGGGGTGGGGACAAGTCACCAACTCAAAGGAATGACATTTAAATGGAAATTTCATAAGAGATCGACAAAGAGATTTCAGCTGTGGCCCTCTTGTCTTACTATAATAAAGTCAAAACAAGTGTTCCCTGGCTGACCAACACAGACTAGTGGGAGAGTAATTTCAAATATCTGACTCCAAAATGAGACAGCTTCCAGGTAATAATGTGCCAGCTTTTCTAGTGTGAAACAGAGCCAATTTCCTAGGCTTAAGGACTTTCTCTTATTCAGCCACAAATCATATAATCCTTTCAACCACATTTGTCTGTATGAATGTATACGTGTGTATATATAGTATGTAGAGTATATAAAACAAATAATGAATACAGACAACTGCTAACTGAATGTTTTAATTAAGTCCAAAAATAGTCTTGTCTAAATTCACTCAATATATACCTGCCTTTTAACTACCTGATTAACAGAAGTACCTTTTACAAATTGGTGTTTCAAACAGCTAAAATTTAAAACAAGCTTTACTATATGTGCAAACTCTCTACCTGCTGATCCATCCCCACTCACACACACACACACACACACACACACACACACACACATATCATGATCCCCATTCACCAGCACCCATTTCCCAGAACTCGACAAAGACCTGGGTGACTGGGCAACTCAAGAAACAAAACAAAATGCTCCAGCACAAGAGCTAGTGGGTATGAGGAGTCTGCACATCTAATGCTCTTGGCCAACTAGAGCAACAGCCATTCAGTGTTTGAACACAAGTGAGGTGCTGGGGGATAGGACAGGGAATAGGCAATTAAGAAACCAAGAAGTGGAGCTAGGGAGATGGCTCAGCAGTTAGGAGCACTGGCTACTCTTCTAGAGGACCTGGGTTCAATTCCCAGCACTCACATAGCAGCTCACAACAATCTATAACATCCAAGGGAAACTGATGCCGTCTTCTTGTCCCTCTGGGCACCAGACATATAAGTGGTGGACAGACATATGTGTAGGCGAAACACCAGAACACATAAAACAAAAATAATAAAGAAGCCAGGAGGGGAGGGAAAGCAATGCCTTAGATGCTCAGTACACGGCAAACATTGTGTTGTGTACATTTACACAAATTATTTTATTTACTCCTTATAATGGCACCACGAAAAAGATTTTGGCTTTTTAAAACCAAGAATGTGGACTTGGCTGTCCTTGCATAATTGAAGTATAAATATACAAAAATTATTATTCTTGTATTTCTTTTTATGATCCTTGATAATTCTATTAAATGAAAGAACATTTAAATTTAATGTTTAAAACTCTATTAAATATAAGAAAATGTAATTAATTATATAGCACATTCCAGCTATAAGGGTCAACAGTGACAGATTCATTCTACTAGAATCTACAGTCACAAACTAGGTCCTTACCCAACTGAAAAAGATAAAACTACATTAAAAATATTTTTTGCCTCAAAGGATAGAAAAATTTACTTCACAGATTGTTCTATTTTACAATCTTTTGTATGTTTTGTCACATTGCTCAGAGCTGAAGTTAGATGTGGCACTGAAGACTTTTAATGTTCTTATTGTTTTTTTGTTTTTTTTTTATACTTTAATATCATTTATTATGTTAGATTATAATAATACACAACTTAAATTTAGTGAGAGAAACTATTTGTTACAAATAATATGGCTAAATATAATAATGAAGTTGTTTCTTGTACTAATCTCTTCTGCTATGGTTATGTGGGAGGTAGAAGGCAACATTGAGTTACAATGACCTGCTCCTTCGTCAGTCATGAAGAAGTTTCCGTTGTGGAAAGTTAAATGTTGTTATTTCATTGTCCCCTACAGCATTATTTACTGAAGTCTTTATGTCATCTGAACATTTTTGAATATCATTACAAATGATATAGTAATCATCTCCAAATATATCTACACAGTTGTCAATCATGATTTGTATAACAGATAACTTTTGATGGAGGTCACAACCAAATAATGGGTAAATGTCAGCCGTATCCCACAGCACATGAGGGGCTATGCGGACCGATAACACGTAAGAGTCTAGGTGATTCCCGGTCGAGGTTTTAATTTTTGATAGCACATGAATGAGCTCTTTGAGCAGGAGATAGTTTGGTATTGGCATCTTCAGTAGAATACTTTTTATAATAGAAATACTTTCTTCATTAGGGATGTTAAGCCAGTTTTCATATAAATCTGAACAAAGCAAGCTTCCTTGTATATTTCTAATACAATCCTTAAATACAGAAACTATATGTTCTTATTGTTACAGTCATTATGTTTCCTGTAGTGCTGGACACTGAACCCCAGAACCTAGGGCCTTATCAATGACAGACGAGCATTCTGTCACTGAGAGGCACCCCCAGCCCCAAAGGAATTTTGCTGAATTTCATGACTATGTACAATTTCATTAAAAAGAACTGTGTGAATGAGGGACATTTAAATCAAACTTTCTGCAATTTCACCTTTTTCCAAGGAGGTACAGGATGGTCTAAGTTTTCTTGAGCAAAAGATAAGGGAGGGGAAAGACAAAGGATGCATGTGGCCTCCACCTCCTGTCACACACAGAAAAGAGATTCTATAGAGATATATAAAACTATTCAAGTATGTTTCAAATATATACTCAAATATATTTCAAATATATATATGTTTAATATATCTTCATTTCTAATTTATGTATATATTTTTTCTTAATTTACTAAGAAAGATTTTGGGTGATATGAACTATAAATTAAGAATAATTTGTACCCCAAGACCATTGTTGAGTAGATATAAGACAAGAGGGCTCATATGACATCAGAAGGACAACAGGCCAGAATTTCTCTGAGATAAAAGACCATTCTGAACTCCAAACATGGCCATGGTTACATGAATCTAAATGTATTGAAATTCAGAAGTATGAACCAAAAAAGGTCAATTTTTATGGCATGGTAAAACTTAAATAATAGTCTAATTATAGGTGAGGTTTGGTTTGGTTTGGTTTGGTTTGGTTTGGTTTGGTTTGGGCAGTGTTAGAATCAAACCCAGGGACTCACACTGCCTCTCAGCTGTCCCACTAGCCCTTGGTGAATTTTGCTTCATTTTGTGGGGCCAAGAGTGAAAACCATAGCTTTGCACATTCTAATCAACCTATTCCTGTTTCCAAATAAAAAAGGCGCAACCCAAAGAGATTAAATAATTTGTCCAAGATCATATGCCTTAAGTAGCAGATATAGGATTTGAAGCCACATTTAACTAGTCTACCTCGGCGAATCTCCTCCTAAAATAAAATGCCTCTCGAAATAACTAACCTAGGTACAGCCACTCCCTTGCAGAGTGCAAACCATAATCAAGAACAAGGTCCTATCAGAGGGAGCATGCAGGCAGTCCATGAAGCATCCCAAACAAAGCATGGAAACCAACCTCATCGACATAACATTGTTTCCTGGATACTCTCTTCTGTGGCTCGTGTCCAACCTCAACAGGTTGCTGTGTGCTACGTGTGGATAGCGTCACCTAATTCCTCAGCTAGAGGGTGACCCATACAGATAATGAGCACCACCTGTGAGCATCCTCAGTATGTAGTTACTAGAAAGAGAGAAGACCATACCACAGCCGGGGAGGTAAAAGCATGCATCCCACCCATTTCCATTTTGCTAGATGGATCTCTATTAGAGATCTAAGAAAACATGGCATCAAGCTGACCAGTGTGGACACACCAAACTCTCTAGAGTATGCCTCCAGTCATTTCTGGTTAAGCACAGCCTCTGCCATCACCATGATAAATAAGGTTTAGAAGGAAGTGACAGCCAACTTCCCAAGATAGTTTTTCCCTCCCAAATGAGATAGCATGACGTCATCTCAATCATTTCTCAGGAATAATAATACTCAGTGTGTTCAACCAGTAACTATAGGAGGAGTGGAGTGAGGTCATCCTCTAACGATGACAGACCACACAGACTTTTCTGGAAAGCTTAGAACGAAGCTCGCTCTCAGCAGACTGTTTTAATTTTCATGCAAACTGAATCATCAATCTTCTTTCCATTTCTTCAGGCTCATGTGCATACACGCTTATGCAGATGCATGCGTGGAGATCCAAAACTGCTAATTGCTTCAGTCTGAAGCCCAAGCAATCCCCCAAGCATAGCAAACACACAGTGACTGAAAGCTGTGTTTCACAATCGCTTATTAATAATGACAAAACCTGTACAAGTCTTTTAACCACCTAAATTTAGGGGTGAGGCAACATCAAATTCATCTACTGGACAAGTAGAATACCTTTAAAGTCACATGTGTGTGCACATCTGTGTATTTATGTGTGTGCATGTGTGTAAAATGTATTAAATTCTATTAAATGTAATAAAGCAGAATAAAACATGTAAATTGGAATAAAAACAAAACACAAACAAAAAAAAAAACCCTGACACTTCAAAAACTGTCTTTGAAATCCCCCAAAATTGGGCTAAAGAGATGGCTCACCAGTTAAGAGTTCTGGCAAAGAACGTTGAGTTTGACCCACAGGACCTACACTGGGAAACATATGGATAGCTCTAGCTCCAGGGAATTCAACACCCTGTTTTGATCTCTTCAGCATCTGGACACAGTTATGTGTATATATTGTATACTACATATATATATATATATAATATATTATATATACATTATATATACCAAATAATAATAATAATAACAACAACAACAATATAATTCTAACATGTAACAATTACTGCAGTCACAAGATGTAATGATTTTGCAACAACAATAATATAATTCTAACATGTAACAATTACTGCAGTCACGAGATGTAATGATTTTGCCAATGAATTAAAAGGCAAACAAAAGCTTTTCCAATGGTTAAAGTCCTGAGCTTACTGCTTTTGTGTGTCAAACTGAATGCAATATTGGGTCGGCAAGTTTGGGAGAGCAAGGTGGCTCAGCAGGTACTGAGGGTTTGTCCTCCGTGACTGCCCATCTGAGCATTCTCACATGAAGTGAAGGAGAGAAATGACTCCATGAAGCCATCGTCTGACCTCCACATGCCCTCCAAAGTGCATGTCAACAGCACACAACAATAATAATTTTTTTTTTTTGAGAAACAACTGGACATCAACAGTGCCATTTGCTTAAACCTAAGAGCACAGTCACGCAACCTCAGATGGGTAGTCTGGCTTTGTCTCTAATAACAATGTTCCATTGGCAAAATCTTTACATAGGAAGGTTACATAGCCAGAGACAGAAACCAAGTGGATGTAGAAAAAAAAAGGGACATATGTCAGAATATTATAGTAACCAGACTATAACTTACATGTGATAAAAATCAAGGATGTTTAAGTGTAGAATTTGAAGAGCTTTGACAAACTACCTAGTCTTGCAATTCCTAACACAATCGTGACATATAGTGCGTCCACGGATCCCCAAAGTTTCCTGGACCTCTAGCAGACAATTCTCTCCCTGCATCATCAGCCCCTGAAATGTCCTCTGTCGCTACAGTAGCTTCTCATCTGCTAGAATTCCAAAGGAGTGAAAGCATACTGAATGGGCTTTTTCCATGTGTGCTTCGGAGAGGCATCTGGGCTGTTCATCAGCTCTGTGTGTCTTCACAGCCGTACAGCCACAACAAGCAAGCCATTTCTGGTATATGATTCTTAAAGAACAACAGCAGCAAAATGAACAAATCTTTCAGGAATGTGTATATAAGTCTTCTTTGAACACAAATCCCCTCCCCTTGGGAAAATACCTAGGAATGAATTCCTGGGCTATGTGGTGGATGTAGTTTTAAGTTTGTGGGAAACTAATGAATTCCGTCAAAGTGGCAACACTATTTTCCATTTCCGACATCAGGGTGGGGAAGTCCCAGGTGTTACATGTCTTCCTGACACTTCATCTGCATCTCAGCCTCAGAATGCTATGCAGTAGCACCTCCTAAATCCACACTTCTCCAGTGACTCACGATGACATCTTTCTGTACACTCACTTTCCATTGCTAAATCAGACGCAGGGACAAGACTCTTCGGATCTTTTTGGCTATTTCTAACAGAGCCTTGGTCTATTTCTGTTTTGTAAATCAGGTACATTCAAGCATACCCCTTCTAGCAGAGGTTGCCTGTTCCTTTTCTTAACTGTTCTTTTTGAGGGCCAAAAGCTTTTAATCGTTATAACTACATTTTTTTTCTTTGATCTACATCTAACAAACAGTAACTGCTGTTAGGCAGGAGGGATGGACTGAATCCATCGGTGTCCATGGCAGGAAACTACTCTGTAAAGAGTGGATGCCTATTGTATATTTTTCCATTGTAAGTAGGAAATACATTTGGACTGATGTCTAACATGAATTATGAAATCGAGGTGACAATGACCTTTTAGTACAGGTTCCTACCCTGTTAAAAGTAACGTTCCACCCTGGAGGATGCGTGTTCAGGGGCATTTGAGCACATAAGAAATTACTGTGCCTTCCACTCCATTTTGCTGTGAATCTCAAAGAATTCTAAAAAGTATGGTCTTTTTTTTTTTTAAGATCAAAACAATAAGTTTTGCCTATACGAAGATGACAGAACGTTCCTCCTATGTATTCTTAGGAAGACTTATTATCTTGGATGCTTTACTTAGATCTACAATCCACATCAAGTTCCTCTGAGTGTTCACTATGGGATAAGGCTTAATTTCATGAGTACAGTTGTTCGTGTTAGCTTTGTTGGTTGAAAATGCCCATTCTCACAGAATACTTGGAACATTGTGCAAATCCAATGGGCTACATATTTCAGGCCTACCTGTTGATCCAGTAGCATACTGTCTTGGTTACAATAGCTTCAAACTAAGTAGTAAAAACAGGTAGGGAGGCCTCCACCTTGGCCCTCTTGTTTTTAAGCACTTATTGACTACACACTGATTTCCAGGGGGTCATTCTCTCTCAGTGGGGGTGTTTTAATATGGCTTCCAACTGATGCGATTGTTCCATCATTGATTGCTCTTTTTATGCTACACACACCAGTGGACACTCAAGGGACTCCACCCATCTCTTTTACACCTGAGGCATAAAAAAATTACTATCTAGTTGACATCACGTATATTTTTAGCAAATTCTTTTTCTTATCCCACTAGCCATGATCTACATTCTTACTATGACTTTTCTCTACTGGCTCCAGCCACACCCCATCAACACTTGATTGCTCATCTTTGAAATTTTTTTTATATGATATCACTGAAAGGTTCCTACCCTCTGTTTTCACCATAAGAAGCATATATTTCTGACCTACCTTAGAGAATCACTGCCCCAGCCTGCTGGTCCTTAAGCTAGACTGTGCTGTTACTCAGAGCTAGGCCTCACCCAAGCCACTTGGCCCACAGGCAAAGAAATGAATGATCAAAGACCTTTCCAACTCAAACCCAACTAAAACAGCCTGTGGCCTAGACAGCAGCTTACTTCCCAGCTCGTGAAGTAGTAAGATTGCCTTGTCTTTGACGCTGACTCTTCCCTGTCTTAGTCACTGTCCTATTGTCATAAAGAAAGACCATGATCCAGACAACACTATAAAAAAAAAAAAAGCATTTAATTGGGAGCTGGCTTATAATTTCAAAGGCTTAGTCCATTGTCATGGTGGGGAGCAGGGCAGCACTCAGGCAGACATGGTGTTGGAGAAGTACTGAGACTTCTACATCCATAGATGGGGGGAGGGGAAGGGAGGACGAGAAGGAGGAGGGGAGAGAGAAAAAGAGAAAGAGAGAATGAGAGGGGGGAAGAGAGAGAGAGAATGAGCCCCCAATGTGGGCTTTTGAAACCACAAAGCCCAAACCTCCAACAAGGCCACACCTCCAAATCCTTCTAATCCTTTCAAAGAGTTCCACTCCCTGGCCATCAAGTATTCAAATATATGAGCCTAAGGGGGCAATTCTCATCCAAACTGCCAGTCTTTTTTTTACATTTCGTTGTCCTAGAATATTCAAATATGTTTATGTCAGCTTCTAGAAAGCTAAAGGATAGTTTTGAAACATACCTAACAGCTGCATCTCAGGACTGAGGTCCCTGGGCTTGGGTTACTTGACAGTCACTCGTGTTACTAGTCACCTACAGGCTAGCTATAGTTTCAATGTAAACTGTCTCCCATAGGCTCCATGTTTAAATACATGATCCTTGGCTGGGGGTCTGGGAAGAGGAAGTTGGTACCTAGAGGAAGGAGGTCACCGGGGGTAGGCCTTCCTTCTCATCACTCTCTGTGAGCTGAGGCAACTTGCCCAGCAGGTTCATGTGCTTCTCTTATGTTGTTGCCTGTCAAGTAGCTTGTCCCAGCAACTAGAAAATTAACTAACAGAAGACTCTAGAGAAAAAAGGAGGGAAGGAAGGATAGGCATGCATCCAGATGGACAGACTGCGAGGAGGTGGTGTCATATGTAGTTATATAACAGCACTGACATTTTCTCATCTGGGCGGTGGGGCGCACACCTTTAATCCCAGCACTTGGGAGGCAGAAGCAGGTGGATTTCTGAGTTCAAGGCCAGCCTGGTCTACACAGTGAGTTCTAGGACAGCCAGGGCTACACAGAGAAACACTGTCTCAAAAAAAGCAAAACAACAAAAAAAGATTACTTGAGATTGGGATCTCTTGTGATTTTATGTAGGAATCACATGCTAGCTATTCAAAAAGGATATCCAGTTTCTGAACAAATTAATTAGCATTCCATCTCAGTTAAAAAAAAAACTGTAAAAGAGAGTTTTGTTCTGAAAATGAGAGGTCGACAAACTCTAGATTCACTTAGTTTAAGACAGCAAGCTTAAAAGATAGAGGTTGAAAATGTTGAGATATGACAAAAACAGACAGGTATCTACAGGTGCAGGAGGCAAAGAGAATGAAGGCTAGGCTAACCCTAACTCACAAGGACCTGACTTGAAACGTCACCTAGGAAAAGCCCGAAGTAGAGTCACACCTATGACACATGACATACGGCGTTAGTTTCGTTCTATCTGGAAACTCTTAGCTTTAGAGAATGTCTACCAGGTACATTATTACAGCACGTCGCTGATAATAGAACTCAGTTATTCAAGGGGAGCTGCCTGAAGCATCCCTGAAATTTCTAGCAATTATTAGGAAAACAAGCTGCTTTTGTCTGACTGTCTGGCCATTTTGTCTACCTACTTTGTGTTCCCAACTCTGATAATTCAGTATCTTGGGAAATTTTAATTTTCACAGGCCAAAATGTCAGAAGGCTGCTTATATAAAACAATTGGAGTTCTATTATTTGACTCAGGAAGAGAGAAAAACTAGGGCAGGGATTATTCCTACCCCAGAACAGAGGTCCCCACCTGCCTTGTCCTGTCTGCCAGTTGGATCTCCAGACAGAAAAGCCCTGAGAAAAATCACCCAGCCATGTCAACCTGAAAAAGACCGAAATGATAAAGAAAGTTATTCCCCAGGGTCTAGCTAGGCAGTTTTGGGGAAGATTTAGTTGTAGCTAAAGTGATGTATGTATCATTCTTCTTTCTCCAAGCCATGCAAATATAGAAAAAGAGTCCAAGAAACCTAGGAGGCTCAATGCACTTTATGTGGCACCGGCCCATGCTCACAGTCACCTGGGTGTCAGTCCTGCCACAGGTACTATGTCTGTCCCTCTCTAATAGTGACTACTGTTTCATAAATAAAGCATGGATACTGAAATGGGAGCTGATAGTTATTGATGGCTACCTAGCAAGAAGTAGTCTTATACCTGGCAAGAAGGTCCATGGTGCCAAATGACCACTGAGCTGTACCGTCATACGTCAGGGACTGCCTCACTCACTGTAACTACAGGGGTAGGGTGAAAATGTCCTATCACTACTTGGATCTCTCTCTCTTCCTATGAGCTCCCCTAACAAGCAATTACCTGGGACAGTTTGTAAATAGTTAAAATATGAATTCAGGAGTCAAGAAACTGAGGTTGTCCCTGTCTTTGGAGGGTGGGGATATGACACCCACAGCCACAGCCATACAAGGAGGATGGGGATATGACACCCACAGCCACAGACACACAAGGAGGATGGGGATATGACACCCACAGCCATAGACACACAAGGAAGATGGAGATATGACACCCACAGCTACAGACACAAAGGCAGTTTGTCTAAAGGATGGGATACACCTCTCCAGAGACAGATATACAAGATAGTTTGTGAGGCATAATCCCATCATTTGTAAATAATATAAACATAAAAGGTGGCACAGGAAAACAGAGAGATAATCTGGCATGGTCTGGTTTGAGTGTAGAGTTCAGCTCTGTCCACAGAAGGGAAGACAAAGTGTATCTTTGGGTTGAAGAAAACAAGATGACAAAGCAAATGGAGTGAGCACTTCTTGACAGGTCTCAAAGAGAACACAACTGGACAAACCCCTGGCCACTAAAAATCACACGATTGAGCCAGGCGGTGGTGGCGCACGCCTTTAATCCCAACACTTGGGAGGCAGAGGCAGGCAGATTTCTGAGTTCCAGGCCAGCCTGGTCTACAGAGTGAGTTCCAGGACAGCCAGGGCTACACAGAGAAACCCTGTCTTGAAAAATAAAAAAATAAAAATAAAATAAAATAAAATCACATGATTAGTGCACAGACACCTGGTAAATTCTTTTCCATCTCAACCTTCTGCTATATTTTAATAGCACGTGTTAAGCATACAATCCCACACACCTGAAACTGTGCTTTTTAATATTGCTAGGATAGTGACAGTAAGCATTACTGATATGATGTAAAAATTAAAGGACCTGTGCCCTCACGAGGCTTCCATTAGAAAATCATTTCCAATCACCAGTATTTCCACTCCTTTATTATTAACAACCCCAGGTTTTCAAATGTAATGCAAATGTTAAATGAGCAATGATGACTCAAAAATAGCAATGACTGTACAAAATGGTAATGACAGGTTAAAAACCCAGGGACCCGATCGATGGTTTCTATAGAAGAAAAAGGACCATTTATTCCCACATGCTCTCCCCAGTAATCAACAGAACGATGGTTTCTCAGGCCCCCTCAGTCTGAAGGATTCTTGTTCCTCTCCACTCTCCTGGCACTGGGTCTACTGACCTCCTGCACTGTGTCACAGCCTTGCCAGCCTTGATCAGCCTGAACCCAGGTCCTTGAGGGCAGGTGCTAAAGATGGACCTGCTAATGGCTGGTGGCTGGAAGGCCATAGTAAACTCTAGCTGAGTGAGCACAGGCCTGAAAGAATCAATATCTGGACGGCTACAATCTGCCCATTTAAACTCTGCGTCCAATCCCATTTCCTATATTATAGGAGCAGAATGCTACATCACTTCATCAATAAATTAACTTAATTATTTGTGCTAGGATTTTTTTTAAACCCTGTATGAACCAAATACCCCAAATGAACTCTTCAAAGGAGCGCCAGAACGTTTGAAACTGATGTTGAATGATTATAGTATTGCTTTAACAAATGCCTCGGGAACCAGTCCCCGGTAGACAGACCCAATACTTCTAAAACAGAGGTGACCCACAGGTTGTGGGCTCCCCTCAATTTGAGGTTACTTTCGACAACTTGGATCTTTGATTTAGACCATTTTATGGAAGATGGGACAACAACAACACGCCCAGACTGAGATGCCTGGGTGGGGCTCTTTCCAATTAATTACAGAGGACACCTGCATCAGCCAGCTGGGTAGTATCCTTCTCTATAGAGAGGAGTGACTAGAGTAAGCACCGCCATAAATGGATTCAATTTACAGTCATCATCGCTTTCGTGAGGGAGATGTTTTAAGCCCTTGGTGACTCAGATCGCTTTGAAAGCAAGAATAAAGCAAAGAGAAGCAGGCTGGCTCTGTACTTCAAATATCTTAAAATCCTTTCTACCTTCACCCAGCATGGAGGAAAAAATGGCCACGAGAGAAGACCCTGGATACACTGTTTTACTTCCTAGGTGAGAAAATAGTTACAATCCGCCCCGGTTTGGGGTACAGGGTACAGAGGTTGCTCAGGGCACAGGGGAGAGTTAGAAGTTCCTAAGGGAACTGGGCCAAGGAACATGCCAGCTCTGGAGTCCGTCATTAGTCCAACCCACAGCTGTGAATAGCACACAGCCCCTCCTCCCAGCCGTCCCAAATCTGATGACGGAAAAAAACATAAACAAAAACAACACAATGACTTAGACAACAGCCCCACGATCCTACTCCAAACAGATCCCTTCGGTGCACTTGATCTGACCTCGTCTTTTACAAGCACCATGGCTGAAAATACACTAGAACAAAAGACTGATTCTGGGCAGCCATAAAGAACGCAGCGGCCTGCTACATACATAATTCATGACGCTAAGAGAGCAGCCATCGACATCATTTATCCTCTCCATATTTTAAATCAGGCAAAAGTTACCAGATACTATTTATAAAGTCTCTTATTTCTATAGGAACCTGCCAGTCTTAAGAAATAGGACCACTTACAAACCTAAGACCATAAATCTTCTGGAGTTTATGTGCCATCCATCAGAGTGGGGAGGCTAATAACCCTAAATAAACCAATTAGGTCAGCAGTCCTGTTGAGACCAATGTTATCAGATCACTTCTGCTTTTCCGTTTTTTAAAATAAATGGCCCAGTTTTCATCTCACAGTGGTTGAAGTTGATCCTGAGCTGTATGCTCAAATCAAAGGGTCTGGCATTTGACATGACAGTTGAGGACAGTTAAAGAGAAGTCTGGAGAGAGGGTCCCGGCTGTGCCCAGAGTCAGAACACTCAGAACTCGGGCCTGCCCTCTTAACATCCTGGACTCTGTCTCCTTGGTCCCCAGGGATGCTCTGGGGCCTTTTCCATTCATTCTATCTGAATGAGCACGAGTGGCCACTGGACTTCATTCTCACTCCGTCCTAATCTATCTTCCAAGCAGAGAGTCTGCAAAATGCAAACTCAGCAGTTCCATTTGACTGTTCAATACTGACTTCCACTCATGGGAGCGGAAAAAATCACCAGGTCTTATGTTAACATTATATGGCGCTGCCAAGAGTTCTCTTCTAATGGAATAAATAAAATACGTACATAGCACATTTACATCAACGCAGAGGTGTTGGTGACTGAATCCTTAAGCTCCTAGCATGTCTGCAACCCTTGCCCTCCCCATAGAGCTCTGTGAAAATCTGCAGGCAGGCATTTTCTGGAGGCCTTTTCCTGCCCCACCCACCTGGCTCCAGATGGATGCTTTCCTCAGGCCTCTCACGTCTCCAAAGGCCTTGGAGTTGATTGCAGAGCACCAAGGCTCTTTACTGCCTCCTCCTCTTCCCCGGCTGCTGCTTTACTCTCCTCAGACGCTGCACGACCTGCCCTGTGCCTATCATTACAGAGCCCTAGCTCATGCCATAGTCCAGTCTCTACACTGAAACAACCGCATGAATTTCCCACATCATTTCTTTCTTCGTCTGATTAATCACCACTTTTGACAGGTGGAAGCTATTGTTTTTCCTATCACAAAGATTGTAGGCTCTGGGGGACAGCCTGGCTTTGGCTACGGCTGTACGCCAAAGGTATTTAGTCCTCTCAAGTGCCAATGTTACTTACCTATGAACAAAGATCACGGTAATCATAGCCTCCATTTATTGAGTGTTTACCATGTAATAGAAACTTCACTAGGGCCTGGATGCCTGTTCATTTATTCAATCCTCACGACCTCTCAGGATATAACAACACAGGAATGAAGGCTTAGGAACTGAGAGAATTTTCCTCTTGCTTTTCAGATGAAGCTGAGACTTTCAGATGCCAAGCAGCTTCCTAGAAGTCCCAGCCTATGGCTTTGGACTTCATGTGAACAGAAAGGAAACAAGGAAGGGCTCTTTTCCCTGGTGCTGCCTTAGCACAAAGCAAGACAACTGTACAGCAATTCTCATTGCTGCCTGCAGTTAAGAGAGACACTTGTTCTGTGTCAACTTCCAAAGGAAACCATGTGGACTCGAGACAAAGATCAGGTCCTTTACAGAAATGATCTGGGTCAGAGGACGGGTGATGGCCAGAGGAGAGATGAAGCAGAAAGCTGTTCGAAGCACGGATAACACACAGCCAGGCTCCAAGCATAAAATGATCCATGGCGCACATGCTTCCGCATCCTCAGAGGCGAGAGAGCATGTGTTTGTGCACGGCTATGAACAAAGCCACCGACACACCACCAGATTCTTCAAAAGCAAATATTTGTCCATTGCCAAAGAATGGGGATCTTTTCTAACAAAGAACAATGGGCACCATTCTACCTCCTCATTCTTCGTCTCTGGTTCTTAGTGAGTTATGATCTCAGTGGAGATCCCCCATGAATAAGCGTGTCTGGCATCACAAATGGCACTGTAAATCAGAAGGTTTATGGACTGTAAAAGATGGGTGGTTTGAGTATCCGGACCCTGCAGCTTCTTCCTGCCTGCAGAACACCTAAGGCTGGAGACAAAGCAATTTATCTGGTTCTAGAAACAGTCACCTGTTCCTTTTTGGTGGTGGTGTTGTGGTGGTGGTGGTTGTTTTGTTGTTGGGATCTTTTGGTTTTGTTTGTTTATTTTGGCTAGGCGAGAGAATTTTAACAGCTCTGGTAATCACCAAGATGCAACCAGCCCTCCTGTCTGGCTTAGCATGACTGCAGTATGCTCTGGAGAAGCTCAGTTCCATCCACAGCGCTCAAGAATGGACTGCTGCTAGAAACGCTGGCTGGCTACACTGAAACAGAGCCACAGCCAGAGGCCATATTCCTGAAATGACCAAACAGAAAACCAGTACCCCTGCCTGCCTTCCCTTATACCAAGAAGAGAGGACCAGAGCAACATAGTAACTAGGGAGAAGCTGAGACCTGCCTGCCGGTATTTGAGAAACCGCAGGGGCTTTAAGACATGAAATAAGTTGAAAAGAACACCTGCTCCACCCAAAGAGGGATAGTGAGAGAGACTACCAGGGTTGTGCCACTCAGGAGCCACCTGGGTACCAGCCATGTCAGGGAAGGGGACAGATGTATGCACGTATGCTACGGAGGGCTCTAAAGCCCCACCCCCTTTTTTTTTCCCCTGTATCCCAGGGTACAAAACAACCAAGCTCTCAGAAGACCGGGAGCCAGTTTTGGCACTCAAGTATTTTGGAAAATTCACATTTCTTTTTTTAGTACTTCTCATGCAATTCATGAGCGATACTTGAATCAAAATCACCTCAGCCATGCCATGCATGTAGAGCATCACACTGAATATGAATATATAATATATATATATACATATATATATATGTATATATATATATTAATGGCATTTTCAGAGACTATGTGAGCCACCCTGGTCCTCCATACTATCTGCAGTGATTTGTGCACTGCTCAGGGCGAGGAGAAAGATTTCTAAAGAACATATGGTGAAAACTGTTTTTGAAGAAGCCAAGTCTGATGTGGTTGGCTTCCAGTGATCTTCAAAACACAGGAGCAACAAAACCAGAGTTTAACTCAATTTAATTCCCTGGCAAACACACTTGAGTGCACTAGGTTAGACCCATTCCAAACCAGACATCCAGTACTAACTCTGTACATTCCGTACCAAGCTTAGGTCTAAAAATATGATAGAGTGGAACTCCAAAGGCAATGAGAGGGACAGACTCACCACCAGTGGAGAGGCAGAGGCAGTGTTCTGAGTCAGTGGAACATGACTCACCACCAATTATTTTCCATTGATTTCTTACGCGGACCAAGCATTGTTCTCGCTGCCACAGTCTTATTTTGATCAGTAATCTTCGTATTTATAAACATGCAAGATTTGTAATTGTGGCTATGTCTAAATAGCGCATCACACAATAAGAGATGAATTAAGCCGTGAAAAGAGTAATTATGCTCAAAGCAATAGCGTTCCAACATGCATTACAGAAGCCAGTTAGAAACATTACGTCCTTTTAAATCACAAAACTGAGCTTTCCAAATTCCCAAGCCTCTTTCCCTGCCCCACCATTCTGACTAATTGCACCTCTAGAGTGTTCTGAACACAAAGAAAGCCTGATAAACTGGAAAGGTTTAGAAGAAGAAGAAGAAGAAGAAGAAGAAGAAGAAGAAGAAGAAGAAGAAGAAGAAGAAGAAGAA
>NW_022196905.1:176619425-176645506 GCF_008632895.1 Mastomys coucha | reverse complement strand
GAAGAAGAAGAAAAAGAAGAAGAAGAAGAAGAAGGAGAAGAAGAAGAAGAAGAAAAAGAAGAAGAAGAAGAGGAAGAAGAAGAAGAAGAAGCAGCTCATTGCTAAACCTCTAAAAGGTAGAAATTTTCCTTAGCTTAAAATCTTGAGAACAGCATGGAAGAAACCAAAGGTCTGTCGGCATGAACTGACTAAACAGTAGTGAAAGGGCCACAGTATTATGAGATAGGCCACAGACATATAGGCAATGTGTATATGTGAGTGACTGCTTACAAACTGCCACTGTGGCAGCATTACCAAAGCACAGATTTTTAATAGTGTGTACGTGTAGGCATGTGCACTTGAGTTCACATGTCTGGGGAGGCCAGAGATGTTGGATCTACCCAAAGTTGGAGGTATAGGTGGTCATAAGCTGCCTCAGACGGGTGCTAAGAATTGAACTCAGGACCTCTGGCAGAGTTGTACATATTCTTTCCTTTTGCACCATCCCTCAAACCACACCACCCACCCCAAAATATTTGTTAAGTGCTCAAATGCAAGGTGCAGAATAAGCATACATGACCTCTTTCAGATCAAATACATGCAAACACATGTTTTATCATCCCTGAAAAATACCACAAGAAACACTGTACAAATCAAAAGAAGTGAGGTGGATGATGGTGGGCGTGGCTTCTGCTATTGAATTTACCATGCATACTTTTATTGCATAGCAATATTTCTTATTGCTAATGTCATGGGAGCAAAGAATCATTGCATGATTTCTCTGTGATAGTGTTACGGATTTCCAGTTCTCTGGCAAGTCAATTGTAGTAAAAAATTTTAAACCTAAATCAAGAATTCTTAGAAAAATCAAAAAGCCAAACAAGCTGGGGAAATGCAACAAAGGCTTGTGAAGAGTTAAACTGATAAAGCACTGTGATTTTGAGAGCCAGTATGACAATGCCAAAAAGATATTATCTGAAAACTCAGAAAAATGGCGACGTAATTAGGCAGTATGCATGTGAGTGAACAACCTCACTAATTAGACCTATGAGTCACCAGCGAGGTGCTGTTTCCCATTAAACATCAGTGCCTTGTTAGGATGCCGGCCTGTAGAGGGGAAGCCCGGGGAAGGGATCTTACAGGTAGCAGGAAAGCTGTACAAACACACTCTGAGACCATGACATTCCCTGCCTGTCATTCCATGATCCCACCTTGGAAATGGCTGCTCAAATGCCAAACTCTTGTACCATGCCCTCCAAAAAAGTGGGGTCGAGGTTTACTGGTTCCTTCGGACCTGGACTCATGTACATTGGACAGAGATCCCAACTGCTATGGCATCACTGCAGTTCCTGCACCTGCCCAGCTGCTGTAGCTACAAAGACCAGGTACCCTCCTGCAGGAATGCTACAGCCTTGCCCTCATAGGCTGCTCCAAATGTGCCCAGGGCTGTCTGCAGAGGAGCATCTGAGGAGTGCTTGCTTATGCACTGACTCAAGGACAGAGCTGCTCCCGTGTGTAAATACAAGGATGCGTACAACCCTAGATTCAGTTTTCACACATCTCTGCTATGTTCTTTTGTCTACAAAGTCTGTCAATGATGATAAAGGTTCATGACCCCCGAACAGAAAAGAAAACAAACAAACAATAAAACTTCCACAAAGAAATACAACCAAGCCAGGTGTGGTACCTCAGGCCTATAATCTTAAAGCTCAGAAGGCAGAAACAGGCTTGCCACAAGCTCGAGGACCTCCTGGCAAAGGCCTCAAAAGAACAGAGGGGGGAGGAAAAAAAATACCACCAGCAAAACAGAGAAAAGTTCATCACAGAGTTACAATAAGAGGCAAGTGTTCACATGGCTGAGCCAAGGGAACACAGTTAAATAAAGAGCGAAAATGGCCTTCCTAACTATTACATAAGCACTCACCCTTACTGTGCAGTTAGAGAGACCCTGAAATGTAATGGACAATAGCTTTGATTTTAAGAAAAAAATCAATATTTAAATAATTTATATAGTGAGTTAAGTTCATATTTTAAGAACCTAAGCTTAAAGAGGGAGCAAAGAGAAACCATGGAATGGTTATGGAACACAGTACTGCTGTGAGTGGTGCTTCCCCCTTTCCCAGCCAAATTTCTGTTATAATATGGGGGAAATTAGTTTCTATAAGATTGCACTATGTCATGTCCCCAGTATATATAAAAAGAAGGAAGAGGAGGAGGAGGAGATGGAAGAAGAGAAAGAAGAAGAGGAGAAGGAGGAGATGGAAGAAGAGAAGGAAGAAGAGGAGGAGGAGATGGAGGAAGAGGCGGAAGAAGAGGAGGAGGAGGAGATGGAAGAAAAGAAGGAAGAAGAGGAGGAGGAGGAGATGGAGGAAGAGAAGGAAGAAGAGGAGGAGGAAGAAGAGAAGGAAGAAGAGAAGAGGAGGATTTTACCTACAGGCTTATCAGATTTCCAAATACACATCTGAAAGTTTATATCTTCTGGAAAATGGTAGTTCCAGCAGCAGGTGAACTCTTCAGAGTTCTAATCATGTACAAAGCATCCTTCTAGGCAATATATGTGCATTAATTCATCCCTCAGGACAAAAACTATTGTGACTTCCAAAGGCACACAGCTGACAGTGCTGAAACAGCAGAGCCTAGCTATCCACAACCAACTGACCACTGTATTAGAGTGCTTCAATTTTACTGTTATTAAAAAAACTCCTTGCTTTTCCCTTTTAGTTTAATTTTGTTTATTATTATGGGGTGTGTGAGTGTGTGTGTGTGTGTGTGTGTGTGTGTGTGTGTGTATGAGTAGTAGTAGAAGCAGTAGAAGAAAAAGATTTGGCACATTGCTCCAGCATAAATACAGAAATCAGAGAATGTCCTTGTGGACATCATTCTCTCCTTCCACTTTTACTTGGGCTCCAGGGATTGAATTCAGGTCTTCAGGTTTGCATGCATGCCAATCGCCTGTGCCACTGAGCCATCTTACCAGCCTAGAATGTTTCAACTTTAAAAAGCAGCATAAATCCTATGTTTCAAATCAAAGCAGAAAGAATACAAACCATATATATTTTTTTAATATTCTGAACTTATAAGCATTTCCGTCAAAAGGCAACAGAGAATATTTGGGAAAAATGAAAGGTAAAGACAGGAAAACTCAAGTAGTAACAGACAGATCAATTCAAGAAACCCTGGCTTCCGGAAGTCAGTTACATCCAGATGAATGATATGCATAGAATAGGGTACTGAGAAGCAAACTTAGTTAAAGCCGTACTTTCTCTTACTCTAGAGTTACAAGCAATACGTAAAGAGAGTAGAGATGTAAAGGGTTCACAGCTAAACAATAACTGTGTTAAATTCCAATCGCTTTTCTCAGGGGCTGTTATGGTAAGATTTACAGCGAGGCAAACCAATGTCCTCACATACAGTCCTATGGATTACCGAGGCATCCAGCCATCATGCTTTGGGGATGACCTATGGCCCTTTCTTCCCTGTACTCTGACCTGGAGGAAGTGGTCACACTTGGACACCGTGTCCCTTGCATATCATCTGAGGCTGTCTTTCCACTGGCACAGCTGCAAATGCCTCCCAGGGTTCAGCAGAAGGCTGCCCAGTGGCAAACGCCATGCTGGAATAGTGCTTCAGAGGTCTAATTCAAGGGCCATCAAGAGTCACTGCCAAAAATGTCGGGTCCCGAAATGTCATTCAAATAAGGAACCCCCTTCCTTATCATAACTCCTACATGCCAAATGCTTTGAGCACACAATCTCTATCATGCCCACCACGGCCTTCAGCCCCCTTCACCTACTGAGACCGACTTCCTTCTTCCTGTGGTCACCTGAAAGCTATCTCTAACACTCAGCCGCAGAGTGGCCTCACAGGCATGGCCGTGGCATGCTTTTCTCAGAGCTCACACCCCTGACCATGACCTCTGCTGACTCCACACTGCAGCCCCAGCTATTAGTGGTATGGTAGACATTTTCTGCAGAATCTCCCCTCTGAGAGATGAACAGAAGAGGCTAAAGCAAACCCAGACTGCTCTTACGGAAGTCACTTACTGGCTAAAGCTAATCTCCACTGGAAAGCTAAGGGTCCAGCGATCCTTACCTCATAGGGTTACCAAGGATCTGAGTAAGATCACTCGAGTGAGGGCTCTGAGTGTGCTGAAAGCTCAGCACAAGCTCAATCTCTTGGTGTCCTCCAACCATACCCCTAACAATGACAGACGGACCACTGAATTAGAATGCTTCAATTTTACTGTTATTAAAAAAAATATATCTCCTTGCTTTTCCTTTTTAATTTTTTCTAATGGGGTTTGTGTGTGTGTGTGTGTGTGTGTGTGTGTGTGTGTGTGTGTGTGTGTGTGTATGTAGTAGTAGTAGTAATAGTAGTAGTAGCAGTAGTAGTAGTAGATTGGGCACATGCTCCAGCATAAATGCAGAAATCAGAGGATGTTCTTGTGGAGTTCATAGACATGATGGCATGCATGTGCATGTGTGTGTGTGCATGTACGTGTCATTGTGTATGTGTGTGTGTGTGCACAGGTGTGCAAGACACCCCAGGGATCTTCCTTTCTTAGGAAAGTGCTAGGTAGGAAAGTGTGTGAGCAGTAGTAGAAGTAGTAGAAGAAGAAGATTTGGCGCATGCTCCAGCATAAATACAGAAATCAGAGAATGTCCTGGTATTCTAGCTGCTAGGATTGCAGCTGCATGCTAAGACAAGCAGCTTTTTGCGTGGGTACTAGGATCCTAACCCAGGTCCTCCCGCTACCCACTGAGCCACCTCTCCATCACTTCCACAACTATTCTTAAGCTCTCTCTTTTCAAACAAGGGAGGGATAAAGGGTTGTGCTCCTTACTACCCCTAACTCGCTACTGCTAGCATGTAGTTCTAACACCATGTCAAGGGTACATGACTCATCCTGGGAACAATAAGGATCTGAGATGATGCATCTTGGGAGCGGGAGGATCTGAGCTGTTTAACTCTTTGAATCTCTCGACATTTAATAGGCTAATAACAGGAAGACATCTCAACAAAATCTCTCTCAACAAAGAAACCTATAAGTAGCAGTCACACATGCTTGACAACACCCACTTTAATTGGTGCTGTCTTCAGAGTCTGAAAATGACTGATGGCCTTGATCCTTCCAAAGGAGAGGCAAATAAATAACCAAGAACGTAGTGATCCTTAGCAAAAAGGTAACTTTCTCTCCTTCAAAAGGGATGATTAGCTTTGAAAGGTTTCAGAAAGACTTGGTGATGATGCTGGTGTTGATGCTGGTGATGCTGCCCATACCATCATTCTCTCAGGCTCTGCCTGGGATTTACTGCAACAAAGTATCCAGGCTCTGAGTCAACTGGAGAGAGGAATGTGGACATTCCTTTCTACCTAGTCTTCCTCATCAAGTAAATCTAAACAGGGAGTCAGTTTCTCTTTAAATGAGCGGATTTTTTTTTTCCCCTAGAAAAATGAGAAGCCAAACATCTCACAAACACCCAACGATTTCTATCTCTAGATGGTCAGATTCCATAAATGAAGGACCATTCATCACGTTAAGATCCCACACCCACGGCCAAAGGGGTGCATTTTCCTTTATTCTCCTAAAACTTCCAGCGCAGCTCAGATGTCTGTGAACAGCGGGGATTCAAATGTGACTGGTGACAGACTCAAGCTGGTAAACTGTCCTGTGTGGTAATATCCTAATATTGAAATATTCCCAGCCCTTACCAGCTTATCTATCTGTGGCCTAAGGATCAAGCACTCCGGGCATATCACTCAAAATGTACCAAAAAAAAAAAATCATAAAAGCTCTATGCCGAAGATAGAAGTTCCACAGACTCATTCTCTCCCATGTGTTCTTTGTCATCCTATGTGGGTCATGTGTGGGTGATCTCTCTCTCACACACACACACACACACACACCAGAATAAACTCTACCTGCTGTACTCACTATCCCTAAGAAGAGAATCCCAATATGGCCATGAGAGAGATGGCCAGTCAATGGGGAAGCACCCAAACTCTTAAGCCATGCCCTGCAAAGAAAGTTGGCACGCAGAGCCAGGTGGAAGAATTCCCAAGCAATCCATCCCAGGGAGGAGGCCCGGCCCTGCCTTGGCGCTCCTTGCCCACACAAGCACTTGGCTCGAAGGTCATGCTTGCACAGTTCTGTGATGGTAGGAAATACCAGTGAAGTGTTCACTTTAAAATGGTTGATCTTACATTTGATAGATTTTACCTTGAGAGGAGGAGGAAGAGGGGAGAAGAGGTGGGGGTGACATGAGGAAGAGAAAGGGAAGGAGGAGGAGGGAGAGGGGGAAGAAGGGGATGGAGGAGGAGGGGAGGGAGGAGGAGGGGAGGGAGGAGGAGGGGAGGGAGGAGGAGGCATAAGAAGCAAAAGGCAGCACGGGCACCCACAGCAAGCACTTGACTCATGAAGCCACCCCACCCCAAAACATTCTCTAGCAAGTGCCATTGTGCAGACTGTGAGAGGAAGTGGGGACAGCCTGGGTGCCCAAGGCTAAGGTTTGGAGCCGCAGGAACTTTCCGGAAGCAAACAGGGAGAGCCTCTAGGCATCTGGCATCCCACAAAGCTGCCTGGCTCCTCTGACCACCCTGTCACTCTCCAGGCACACACCACTGTGGTCCTCGATGTTTGTATTCTCTACCTTTCATGGGTGTCCTGTTGCTCAGGGACTCCTCCCTCATGTATTCTTTTTTAAGAAAACCAAAATAAAAAAAAAAAACAAGCCTCGGTGTTTCCAGCTTAGGACATTACACTGAAGAAATAAATGTTTTTTGAGCACTTACTGCCAAAAATAAAAATAACTCCAGAATTTTCCTTCTCATTCTCTACAAAGAAGTCAGCCTGCTGGCAAGGATATCTGGGAATTGTTATCGACGCAGCTGCCAAGTATGCAGTACACACGGGCTTGTCTGTACCACAGCCAGCCACTCCACCACGGTCTTCTCTGGATCTCCAATCAATAGGCCGGACCCAGGGTGGAATTCTGGGAGGCAACATTGCCTGGAAGAGGGTAAAGCCACTGGGAAAAAAAAAATCTGCCTTCCTGGACCCATTCCACTTCCACCAATCATGGGTTCCTGTTCCTCCGTCACTGAACCTTTCCCCCTATGGAAGTCAAAGTTAAGGGGAAGGTCTGAGCCAATCAGGGGAGGAAGAGCTAAGAGAGCTCTGCTTTAGGAGGAAGAGTCACCAGTGCCCTAGGGGACTAGACATAAGGTCAGGTAGCAGAAGGCTTTAGACAGCCAGCTCCTACATGCTCGACGAGGTATCCTGACCATCCGTCCCCTCTCCATTTATTTCTGTGAGACTTTGTACAAAAGGGGGAAGAACACAAACAAGAAACAAAAAAATCGCATGGTAAACCTCAACATATACACTTGCAGACAGAGAACACCAGAAAATGGCCCAAAACCCACTTACAAGGAATCAGAGATAACACAAAGTCTTGACCTCTCAGAACCAGTGGCTGTGTAGTTCCTCCCACCTGCTCAGCCATTTCCAGTGCTACCCAGTCGGCTGCCATGAAACATCAGAGGGCAAAAGAAGAGTCCCTAAGGCATAGTACCATCCCTCAGAGAAGGGGTGGTGGGAGGGGGAGTCTCTTAAGTTTCATGAGTTGGTCACATGCATTCTGGGGGTGTCTGAGATGCCTGCCTATCAGTCGTTCTGAGGAGACGGCGGCCGGTTTTCACTAAGGCCAGAGCAGCACTAGAGAATGTGTACCTGTGTGCTTTCACTTCCTCCGAGGGAAAGGCCACCAACCCCTGGAGAAAGACAAAGTGAGGCCCCCGACTCCCAGCAACTGGTTTCCTGTCAGAAAGTCTGAGCCTGAGAGACCTAAGGCCTGGCTGGCTGAGCCCGCCCCAAATAGACCTTCCTGTGTATTTCCACAGACACTGGCACAGAGCTGCAGGTGACAAGAGAGGGTAAAGACTTGGCCAGCACTTGCCACGGTTTTCAACAACTCAAACAGAAGCCCACTAATGATGGCTGCTGAGTCTTTCATTAGGTTGTTCCCAATGGGGAGACAAGAATTAAGAACCAAAGCGGGGAGAAAAGAAACATTCACTCCAGAACTGGCCCTTCCCACACACCCTTTCCTGTGCAATGGGCAAAACTGGCACTTCCTCCCAGTCATGGGGAAAGCTCTGCTATTCTAGCTCCTTGCCTACTCCTTCCCAAACATCCCTGAGGGTGCCCATCCATGTGTTAGATATCAGATAAAGTGAGGGTGCCCATCCATGTGTTAGATATCAGATAAAGTGAGGGTGCCCATCCATGTGTTAGATATCAGATAAAGTGAACGAGAGAAAGAGCCAGGCTCACCAGGGAGCAAGAAGAGAAGCAGGAGGCAGGCCATCACATAAACTGTGGGTTACAAACAAAAACGCTTTCTCTGAGGAGAAGTTCTCAGGTACCTGAGCAGGGTACACCCTAGAACTTGAGAGTACACCCTAGAACTGAAAAGCAGGGACTCCTATACCTTAAAAGAACCTGAGTACTCTGTAGACCTCTTTGAACTGTATTCTGTACAGCATTTCTTTTTCTTAATACATTATTAAAGGGTTTTTTTTTCTTTTTATGCAGAGCAAAGTCCTACAGAGTTCAATGAGGCCTGTTTATAAAAATAAAAACCCAGGGGGCATCAATATTAATACAGTGAAGCTAAAAAAGATATTGAATAAGCATGGTGGAGTTCAAAAACAATGACTAATTCAATCCAAGCAACTAGGTCATGCTCAGATTCCAGTAATTGTAAAATTTAGATATAATAAGGCAAGAACTTTGCTCCGCTTCAGTAGTCAAAATGAAGAGCCCATTCAAGGGCAAGTGCTTGTGGTCCGGACCCAGCAGGAGAGCTAGGACATCTGAGTACAGGAAGCAAGCCAAGGCAGGCTCACCATCCGGTAGGTACTACCTGGGAACTCGACAGTACAACAAAGGCGCCAGTCACTCAGAGAGCACCTGAGAGGCTTCCAGGGACCACAGCGCCTCAGGCAGGTCTCTGCTGAGAGGAAGCAAGTGAACAGACTAATCAAGAAAAGTATTAGGACATATACAACCACTCCTCGAAACAGAGAAATACTCTAAGTACCAGACAGACATGCATCATCAGACAATCAGACACACTCAGACCAGGACACACAGTCAGACTAGCATGCAGTCAGGCTGGTGCACACAGTTGGGTGTGTACAACAGATAGGCACACACTGTTAGACAAGTACACAGAGCCAGACAAACACACAGTCAGATGGGTAAACAACTATCAGACGGGCATCCACTCTCAGGCAGACACACATCATATGGGCACACACTGTAGGACAAGCACACACATACAGTTACACAGGCGCACACTGTCAGACAGGCATACAAAGTAAGACAGGTTACATACGGTCCGGCAGGTACACACTAGGTGCAAAGGAAAATGAAGGGTACTTCTGAGATATGGAAATGGTCTATGTGAGTGAACGTGGCCAAAAGCAAAGAAAACCAGATAATTAAGCTTACTGGATTACTTTCTTCTTGCTTAAAATTACCACTCATAACTTGGAGGGTAAATATTTGAATATGAGTGGAAGCTTATATTCAAAGTCACTTAGACTAAGACATATTCTTCCAACTCAAAACCACAAAGCCATCATTCGATTGCTGAAATGTTATCAATGTACTGCAATCTTGCTGTGGTCCAATGTAGTAGCCACTTAGTTCATCAGGCCAGCCAACCTCAGGAGGCTGACCATTCTGGTTTAAATGATACTGACAGAAGAGAAGGAAAACATGAATAAACATCCCTTAGGAAGAACAGTGCACTCTGGGAATGAGAGCCCAGGACCAATTACAGGGGAGGAATGGAAGAGGGTAGTAGGTACAGGCAGGAGTCTGAACCCAGTGATAATCTGAGAAATGATTGTGTTTGTGTGTGCACACACAATTCAGCACATGTGTGGAGGCCTGTTCAACCTTCTACCTTTACGTGGGTTCTGGGAATAGAACTCAGGTGTCTAGGATTGCAAGACAAGTCCCTTTACCTACTGAGCTACAGCAACATTTAAGTATCTTACAGGCCTGTCTTTAGTTTCTGGAAGAACTCTGGAGAGCTAGTGAGATGCCCCAGCAGTTAAGAACACTGGTTCCTCTTCTGGAGTACCAGGGTTCAATTCCCAGCACCCACATGGCCGCTAACAACTATCCATAACTCCATTTCTGGGCATCCCACCTCCTCTTCTGTACAGACAGACAGACATGCAGACTAAACATCCATGCAGATAGAAGAAATAAATAAATCTTTACTTAACACACTCATATATCAGCCCAATTGTCTTACATAAAAATCTATAATAAATAAATCTTAACTAAGATCTGTAATCTCATTGACAGTGTGATTGGATCTCATCCACGAGAAATTTTAAACCCATGGTTGCTGGCCAAGGATCTCCAAAATTAAAGCAAGAGAACTCCAGCTCGGCTTCATTCAGCCAGCTAAGCAGCTCTCGACAGAGAATGGAGTTGAGCAAGATCAGAATGGGTTTTCCATATAAGAACACTTTAAAAATTTTTAATGGGATGGATGCTTCAGCTGAATGGTACCAGGCAACATGGGAAATGGCACTCAATGTCCCAAGGGGAGACAAAAACAAAAAAACAAAAAAAAACATAAAATAATCAGTTTTTAAACCATTGTATGTAAAATTGTGGGTTTACAAGAGAACCTGAAACTTTAATGAAGTGTAAAAGGAAGTCTCCAATTTTCTGTCCCTAAGAAGTGAATGACTCCATAGAAAGACAGAAAGCTACCCAAAGACTAAAGCTTCTACGAAGCTGAAACATGTCTTAATCACCAAGGGTATGTCCTCTCATAACCGAACACCCAATCTGCCATTTCTCCCTCGTGTCATTGAGATTTACTACTCGTAGTTCTTAGCAGACCTTTCAGGATTATGACACTTACGAATAAAGGCTGGGAACCCCAGAAAAAAAGATGAGCGAAAAACAAATCCTGTTCTTTTTGTTGTTGTTGTCAACGTGTAAAGAAAAACAATACTGTCAGCCTTCCCAATATTTCTGATTTCTCTGCTACTTTAGGGGTAAAAAAATATAAGCCAAGACAAATTTTTTAAAAAATAACATTTCTGTCACAAATAAGATAGAAACGTTCCATGCATGTTTTAAAAAAAAATAATAACTGCTGGCATATTTCTCAATATAGATGTGTATTCTTACAATTCTTCTCTTTTCCTTTCTCAACTTTGAAAAGTAATGTCTTCCTTATAACTTGGATTGCCAGCTGGGGGCAGCAATGGAAAAAGGCAAATGGAGACACAAGTGGGGCCTTCCTATTGTCTAGTCATCTCCCTATGCAACAGAAGTAAAAACTTAAGAGAGGAGGTGAGGGTAGAAATCACCCCAGCCTCACTGTCTTCCTAGTAGAATTCTTCAACCCCAACTGGTGGTCCTCGTTCTCTAACCTATGCCCTTCCCTTTGGCATGCATGGCATTAATTTAATTCATACTCTATCTCTGCATTAAGCAAGACCTGGTTTCAGAGAACTCTCTCTGTTGAGTACCCCCCCGGGAGTAGAGGGCTCCTTTGCACAACTTAGTAACACAGCAAGGAAGATGTTTGCCTTCCATGAATAAAATCCAATGGCAAACACATGGAGGCATCCACTGAGTCAGGACCGGTTGACAAGATACCAGATAATCACACAGAATGGTTATCTCCACTGGCTGGTAATCCAATGTGGTGGCTTTTCTCACACTGAAGAATCAAGCCTAGATCTAGGGCAACAGAAAGACCTTGCCTTCGGAAACGTTGGTGTCCTGTTCCTTCCGGCACTGTGACAGGCTGCATTCTAGTTGCCACCCCGGCCAAGACAAAGATCAGAGCGGCATTCAGTCTTCCCATTCATCACTCCTCAACCAACCCTGGGCAATGGGGAACCAAGGTGAGAAGGGCTCGGCGGCCCTATTGTTACAGGATCTGTGCTAAGGATGCTTGTAACACTATGGGGGGGGGGGGAATGTGCACAAATCAGCTGTTAGAGAACCTCTAACGACAAGGAAACAGTTCCTACCTAAAAGTGTTCGACTAATTAACCAGGGGTGGGGGGTGAGGGGTGGGGTGAGAAACCTTCCAGACAAGAACAGTAAAAAGACCAGGAGTTCCCAGGACAGGTAAGAGAGGATAAAGGAGCACAAAGGCCTTTTTTTTCAGGGTGGTAAAACTACCCTAGATAACATTACAATGATAGACACATGTCATTCATTATGCAATTGCCCCAAACCCACAAGAATAAACACCCAAAGGGATCAGTAATGTAAGCTAGGAATTCCAGGCGAGGATTCGCTCCTGAGGGTGGAGGGATGGAGTGAACTGACTGGTCCTGTGCAAAGAATGATGAATGAGGGTGGGGAGCCTATGCTTTGGGGGAGGAGGGGGCAGATGGAAAGCCAGACTTTCTGTTCTTCAGTGTTGCTGAACCTTTAAAATTGCTTTTTAAATGAAGGGTTCCTAGTTTATTTGCTTGCTTGCTTGCTTGCTTGTTTTAAAGCTTAAACAACTTTGTCCTAAATTCTCTCGTTCACCTATAACTGTTTACAAAAGGAAAAAGAAAAGAAAACTATTGGGAAACACACCCTAGAAGGCGCTTGGGTTTTCTTTTCTTGCTTTCTTCCCCTCCTTCACTTAAAAACCACCTTCGGAAAGCCCCATTTACCAAGAAGCTATCTCATGATGTCTGCAGAGCTCAAAACTGCCAAGAAATGTCAGAGGAAACTCCCTTCAGAGAAGTGAGTCCTCTCTCTTCTCTGGAGCTGGTCAAGTCTGCACTGCCGAGAGGCAGGCATGCGTTACAGACTACTCAGCCATCACTCATCCCGATTACAGAACATTCTTGGGATTTCTCCGGGAAAAGCCAGTCCTAACTCTGACTTGCTGGTTACACGAGGACTTTAAACAAAAGAATATGACCTCCGACTCAGACTCAGGCTCCTCTCTCTGATGGACGTGTGTCTAATGCCTGTGAGAATGGAGGAGGCTCAGACAGGTCTAACATCACACTCATCCCAGCCTCTGTGCAATCACCTGAGATTGCCTTCTGCAAATGTGACTGGCTTGCATAGAATAATAACGGCAGGTTGGAAATGTGTAAATCTGGCAGTTTGAGTCTCTCTATTAGAAGAGAATGACGCTCGTGGCACAAGTTCACCTGGCGGACCGCCCTTGATTTACCTTGAAAGGCTTTCCTGGAAAGCCTGAGACTACAGAAACATTCGTGCCACGTGAGAAACAAGTCTCCAAAACACAGCACAAGGCAAACCGTCACAGAATCCCAAATAGCCTCTCCACCTACCTGGGAAAGCGTGTGGATTTGGCGACCCTCTCTTAAGGCACTTAGAACAGAGGATGTGCACAGTGTAGTGCAGTCCAGGCCACTCCTGAAGTAGGACATTCAGCTCCTCTACCAAAGGGGTGATGGCTTGCCATGCGGTCCATATATTTGGTAAGGATGCGTGGCTGGCAATGGACAGGGTGTCTGGCTGCAGGACCCCCTTGGCAGGTCTGTAACTCACCACCACGGGAACTTTCCCTCTATATGCAAAGATCTGAAATTTCCCATCCGACCTGTGCACCACATGGCTGTTGATCTGGACACTGTAACGTGCAAACAATCCAGGTGGAAAGGTAAAGGGAAAACTATATTCGATCTGCAACTGTTCAGCCACAAAAGATTGCCCGGCTAGGTTGGTGCCATTAATCCAGGCCTCAGCATGAGGCACCTCATTCTGCACGTAGCATGGGAACTTGTACCAAGCCGTGGAGCCATTCAAAGGCTTACCCTTGGGTTTATTGAGGCAGTAACAGAGTCCCATCTTCTCCAACAGCTCCAGCAGGAGCTGCAAGTCCTGCTGGGCCTGGACGTGAGGCTTAAGCAGCAACCGAATGATGTGGGCTGGCAGAAGCCCATGCAGCAGAAAGCCTTCCACATAATGATGAAGCTGGGTGGCCCGGAGTGGGTCCTGACCCGGGGTGGGCACTGCTATGGTGGGGAAACTTTCCCCCTCCCCTTCCCCCTCCCCATTGGTCCCTAGGAGCAGTTTATGCAGCAGCAAAGAAGCATCTCTCTGGAAAAAGACATTGAGGATGTCAATGAGGCGGGTGAGGTTGTGGAAGACATGCTCCTTGAGGGCCGGGCTATCCTCAAAATAGAGCAGTTTGCCGCTCTCATGCAGGTAGGAAAGAGCGCTCTGGAGCCGGTCCTCAGTCAGACCTGCCTGCAGGCCCAGGCGGGCAGAGTCCCACCAGCTTAGCCACAGTCGTTGCGCCTGAGGTGGCTGGAAATGCAGTTCCTCCAGTACCTGCCAAGATCGAGGCAGGACTCTGTGTAAGTTGGGGAAGATTTCTCGGTGCTCCGCCACAGAGAGCAGTTTGTCTCGAAGGCGTTGCAATTGGAGGGGGTCCCTGCAGCTAACAGGCAACACGGGCGAGAGGATCTGCAGCCGGTGGTTAAGCAGGTATTGAAAATGGGCCTTGCGCCTCCGAAGGTTCTTGTCCGAAACACCGTAGTAGGCTGCGTGGGGGCTGGCAGAGCGCAGCTCGAAGTCCCGAGCCAGGGCCTCATCGACCACCTTAGCTAGATGGCTTAGGCCCTCTGCATCGTGCTTCTCCTGCAGGGCGATCTGTCGGTGAATGTCCAGACACTTCTCCTCCAGCTCCCGCTCCCCACACAGGTCCGCGTGTGTGCCCACAATACACACCACGGCGTGGGGCACACGGGCCCCCACCCGATGCAAGAAGGAGCCCACGGTAGTGGGAAAGCAGCGAGGTTCATAGGTGGCCAAGTTGACCACGAGCACATACAGGGCTCCCGGGGAGAGGAAGAAGGGCTGTATCACCTCATAGCTTTCATCGCCGGCTAGGTCATACACAATGAACCGCAAGCCCCGCGAAGCATCCGCCGTCCAGCTGGTCACCTCGATGCCCTTACTCCCAAAGGGAGGGAAAGGTAGGTAGCTCTTCTCCTTGTCCCCTCCTCCTTGCCCTCCCTCCACTCTGTCCTCAGTGAGGCAGTGTCGAAGCAGGGTCTTTCCTGCAGCCTTGTGGCCCATCAGGAGCAGCTTGAGCCGGGGTTGCACCGCTGGCTGAGAATGAGCCAATTCCTTCTGGTAGGCTGCGATGTAAGGGATCCCCTTCATGCAGACTTCATAAGGGGGCTGGATCAGTGGGTTGTCCTTGATTTTCCACAAGCCTACCCGCGAGAGCTGGCCAAAGTTGTCGGGCAGAACCGCGATCTGGTTGCCCTGAAGTACCAGTTCCTCCAGGCCAGTCAGCTCCACAATGGAGTCTGGCAGGTACCGGATGCGGTTATTATCCAGCCACAAGGTGAGAAGCCGGCCCAGCCCGGCGATAAGAGAGGGCACTGAGGTGAGCTGATTCCGACTAAGGTAGAGCTCCTCCAGACCAGCCAGGGGCAGCAGCGCAGCGGGGAACTCCTCGAAGAGGTTGGAAGACAGGTTGAGCATTTTGAGCCTTTGCAGACGGCTGAACTCGTCGGGCAGAGCCTGTAGCCCGTTGTTGTCTAGCATGAGGCTCTCCAAACTGGCCAGCTCACAGAAGCCGCTGGGCAGCGTGCCAAGCTCGGCCCCGCTAAGCCAGAGAATCTTGAGGGCACGCAGGGCACTGATATCCTCAGGTAGGCCTCGCAGCCGGTTGCTGGATACGTCCAGCTCCTCCAGGGCAGCCAGCTGCAGCAGCTGCTGGGGAAAGGCGGTGAGCTGGTTGTGGTCCACGTCAAGGGTACGCAGGTGGTTGAGGCAGGAGAAGGAATCTGGCAGATGCGCTAGCCGGTTGAAGCTGACATCCAGCTCCTCCAGGTGGGCCAGAGCACCCAGCTGGGCAGGCAGGGCTGGCAGCTGGTTGTGGCTCAGGTTGAGCTTGCGCAGCTCCCTTAGGGCGCTCACCACCTCGGCTCCCAGGATGGTCAGCCGGTTGTGGCTGACGTCCAGTTCGGTAAGGTGGTGACCCAGCTCCGCCACCGCAGGGGGCAGCCGGGCAAAGCGGTTCCTGCGCAAGATCAAGACGCGAAGGCTGCCCAGAGCTGACCCCAGACCTTCAGGCACATCCTCGAGCCCGTTGTTCCCCAGGTTCAGCACCTCAATGTCCCCGATGTTGGCCGGCAGCACCAGCTGGGGGGCTTCGGGGGACTCCAGTGAGTCGCCTCCGGACCCCGGGCAGCTGAGTGTGAGCTGGCGCAGGTTGCTCCGCAGCTTCCTGGCGCGCAGGGCGGCGTCCCGCCACAGCCTCACCGTCTTCAGGTTGCCACTGTCCTTGCCAGCCATGGCGGGGCCCCGCGCCGACAACCCTCACGCCGGTACCGGAGCCCGCAGCTGCATGCCGCGCTGGACTCCGGCCGGCGCCCAGCTCCTGGGCCCTCTAGTTCCCGCTGCTCCCGGGCCACCACCCCTGCGCGGCCGGCGGCCGTGGGTCCTAGCGCAGCCAGTGGCCGGGAGCCCGCAACTGGGGGGCGGCAGCGACGCAGGCAGCTTTGGGGGGCTCCGGGCAAGCGGCTCGGAGCTGGGCTGCGGCCGCACAACGCGGCTCGCATTCTCCGTGCTCCGGGGCCATGGGCGCGCCGGGCAGCAGGGCCGCCGCCCGCCGCGCCGCGGAGGATGCCTGCTCCTCCTCCAGCTCCGCCCGCCTCGCGGAGCCTCGGTAGCCGACTCCAGCCCCGCTACCCTCGCAGCGGCGGCCCGGAGGCCTGCGGCGTCGCCTCTCCGAGCTGCAGGAGGAGAGCGGCGCTCGGCTCCGCGGCGGGCATGCTGCGGGCGCAGGGCCGGGGCGCCGGAGGTGGCGGCGTCTCCTTGTCTCCGTTTCCCCGCGGCTCGGGCGGGAGCGCGAGCGCCGCGTCCCCGGCGCTGGGAGAGCGCGATCGGGAAGCTACAGCGCCGCCCGGTGGAGCGGCCCCCACGTGACCGGCGGAGGCGCCGCTTGTTCCCGGCACCGCCCCGGGGGCGGGAGTTGCGAGCGAGCGTAGGCTTCGGGGTTTGGGGGGCTCTAGCCGCGGTGGGGCCGGCGACGTGGACCTCGCCCTGTGCCAGGCGCACCAGATGCGCTCCTCAAGGCTGGTGTGGGACTCCGGGGTCTCTGGGTTGGGTTCTCCTACATCAGGCTCTTTGTTGGCCTTGGTCCCTAAGGATTTCTTATTCATCCCTAAGCATAGGATTTAGCTGGCTTTCTTGCTTATCCTTTCCATGCACCCTACGTCCACACCATTGTGGAGCCGGCAGAATTTAGGGACCCGGGTGTCAAAGGAGCTTAGAACAAGAGGGTGATTAAATAAAAGGCAGATGGGGGGAAAGTAGACAACCTTTTAATCCATTTGATAAGTAGTTATTGGGGAGTATTTATACGAGGTCAACGGAAGCCTAGTTTTTCAGCTCCCCAGGTTTGAGCCAGGACCTCTCTGGCCTGCTGTGGGTGGGCGGGAGTTGGAGGCAATGCAAGATGTCTTATCCCGGCTATCCCATCTATCCTCACAGCCGCATGCAACATGCTACATCTTGAATCCGACATTCCCGGTACTCCGTGGATTCAAAGAAATGACGGTAGTATCAGACACATTTTCTCTGTGCAGGGTTCAGTGTGGGTTTTTTCCACTGAGAGCAAGTTGGTTTGAGATCATATCAATACTTAAGTAATCTCCGAATTTATCAAAGTCTTAAAACCTGTCAAGACCATAGAAGTCAACTCTACCACTCCTTTCCCAGTTGCTTAATCACCTTATCTGAGGAACACTGATGGATAAAGCCTGGTTGAAAAGAACAGTCACTTTCATTGAGGGTGTGGCCACTGATAGCTCGCCAAAGCCCTAGCAGTTGGCTCTACACTGTGTTAAAAAGGGTAACGCAAGTTAGACTCAATTTGCAGGCAAGCAAGCAAAGAAGGAGTGAGAGAGGAGAGGAGGAAAACAGAGTTAGGAGGGAAATGAGAGCGGGGAGAGGTGGAGGGAGTTGAAGGGTGAACATGGTCCCTGGATGTCTACATACTTGGCTTAAAGCTAGCTATTAACCGATTCAATTCAAAACCCAAGGCTGGAAACTATTTGATTCCCTTTTTTAGATCCCTTGTATTTATTTTTTTGAAATTTTCATATATGTATCTATGTTCAGTGTATTTGTCTCTTCAAAGAGAGAAACCGACAGAAAATCCACCCCAGAGATGGATACCAAGCCCTGGGCATGCGTCCTGTAGTGAAAATGGGCCCAGGGTTACTAGATAGAGGTGGTGTGTGTGTGTGTGTGTGTGTGTGTGTGTGTGTGTGTGTGTGAGTGTGAGTGTTTCGTGTATTCTGAGTCATGGAGACTAAATTTTTTTTCCACAGAGGTAAAAAGAGGCCCAAATATACTAAGCAATTTATAGTCTGCCAGTAAATAGAGGGACTTTGCCGAGACCACAGTGGGATGGTGTGTTTGAGCACATCTGCCCCCTCAATGTTCATGAGTATGAGCTGATTTTTTCCACACTTTTGCTTTTAATAAATGGAATAATGTGAAGCTCGGCCTGAGGAGGAAACACAGGCAAGGGCTCAACGCCCTCTGCATCTTAAATAGCTCTGCTTCAGTCCTAAAGTGGTTTAGATGCATCTAAATAGCCCTTGATAAACTGTTGCCCTCTGGGGCCATTGGAAATCACTATTCTTCCATTGTAAATGTCTTCAGAAAACTCTTCTCCATTTGTCATTAGATAATCGATCATTTTGTTTATCTACTTAAGAGAGCTGAGTGGGGTCTGGGACCTGTCAGATTTTAGGCATGCCCCTTATCAACCCGGCTAGAAAGGAGGTGAGTTTCTGGTTGCCTGCCAGAAACTATCCTCTACTTACAAAGTCCTGCAAGATCCCTATGGCTAGAGTGATTTTTTTTTCCCCTGCAGTTCTAGAGTTTGAACCCAGGGTCTCCAGCTTGTGAGGCAAGGTGACTTCTGGGAGCAAAGTTCATCTGAGGAAGCCTGGGAGAAGTCTGTTCAAGAGCCCCTGAAGCTACGTGTCATCCTGCAGGCCTGTAGGATGGGATGGAAGCAAGAGGGTTTAAAGTGTGAGGTCATGGACACACTGCCTTCTTCAAGCAAAGAAGAACATGGAGTTCTTTGAAAGCTGGGCTGCTAAAAACAGAATGTTAAATCAGGAGAAAGAATAATTTAAGTAATGGAAAAAATGAAGAAAGGAAGGGAGGGTGGAAAAAAGGAAAGGAGGGAATGGGGAAGGAAGAAAAGAAGGAAAGGAAGAAGGAGGAAAGGGGAAAGGAAGGAGGGAATGAAAAAAGTAAAGGAAGGGAAGGGGGAACAAAGGAAGGAAATGGAAAGGGGAAGGATGGAAGAGGAAGAGGAAAAGGAAGGAAGGAAGGGAAGAGAAAAAGGAAAGAAGGGGAAGAAAAATGGAAGGAAGGGAATGGAAAAGGGAAGGAGGAAAGGGAGGAAGAAATAGAAAAAGGGAGGACGGGATGGAAAGGGAAAAAGGAAGGAAATGGAAAAAGAAAGAGGAGGAAGGAAGGAAGGAAGGAAGGAGGGAAGGAAGGATGGATGTTCTATATAACTTCTGCCATAGACATCCATCCTGACCTCCTGAGCCTATGCTCCAATTCCAAGTGGTTAATTTTCTGTTATGTCTAAGGGACATGTCCCCTCTACATTTTAGAACATTCTGTATATGACCTTAAATGTCTCCAACCTGGATGGAGAGCAGTGTAGTTTAGTTTGGGTCTGGGATTTCCCCAATGGCCCCCACAGTAAAGCTTAGTCCCTAGCATGTGACTATTGGGAGGTAGCCAAAACATTATGAAATGAGCCCTAACCAGGGGAAGTTGGGTCATTGGGGTTGTGCTCTCAAAGAAACTAATAAAACATCATCCCTTCCACTTCTTCTTTAACATACCCAGTTTCATGAAACAAGCACCCTTCCACCTCTATGCACCCCTCTCTGATGTCCTGCTTTGAGAGAAATCATAAAATCTCAACATGCTAATTGATCCTGGAGTGAGCCAAAATCAAGGTTTTCTATTTTTAAGTCCATTAACACAAATAGGATGAGGCAAGGGCTTGTGCTCATTCAAAAGGAATCAATTATGGGTAATAATAATAATAATATATATATAATATAATAATTCTAGGGTTGTATATGAGGCATCACTCGCTGTGTGCCCACAAGACTTCTCACTGGTAAATGAAATCAAGGTTCAAGGTTAGGACAAGCAGAACCTACATCTGTATACCTACACACACACACACACACAAAACACACACACACATACACTATATATATATATACATACATACATATATATATGTATATACACACACACATATGGTTATATCTGTTATATATGGATACATACGTCATATATAAATATATAAGCCAGCACATTTATATATTTAGGCACATAGATATGGGCCTCTATAGTTACTCCCACGTCCTGCAAATGGCAAGCTTCTCCTATCTCCCTTTTCTTAGCACAACCAGCTCACTTTGGCAAACACAGATTCTGATTATCAGAAGTTCTCTTATCTTGGATCCTTATCCAGCGTCATGGATGCAATCCATGGACTTTCTAAAACCTTCTGAGTGTAGACCTTTTAGTTAGCTCGTCTTTCTTCCTCTGACACGGTAGCCCCTGAGCAGCTACAGTGAGGATAATAGCATCCCATGCACAGAGTCTTGGCCTACAGTTTGGGGCACACGGTCTTCTTGGGGATGGAAAGAGCAAGGCTGTAGAGATGAGCCTAAAAAGACAGGAGTCCCAAGGCATCCCAGATAAAGATCTTCCATTTACTCCTCTGTCAATACCAGGCTAAGTGGAGGAACGGTGTGCCCTTATCCTAGCTAAGACTGCCCACAAACTCCAGATGAGCATTCCTGTCCTACACATCTTCACCGTCCTAACTCTCCTCTGTCTTGACAGATCTTTGACTCACACCCAGGCTGATGTCTCATTGCCATCCATGTGGCCTCGTCCCTCTCCATGATCTCCACCCCCATCGTGTCATCAGCCTTACCCTCTCAAAGGGCATGTCACCATTTCCTCTCCTGGGAATACACATTGAAATGGGAAACTTCCTTTGGATGCTGGTTTCTTCCTTGGTCTCTAAGGTGTCTGGTGTCATGTTACAGTTTTGGATTTTTCCAAAAGAACCTGGTAAGGACTAATTATTTCCCCCCAGGGATCAAGTTTGCAATTGTAGTAAGTGCTGCCAAATGACTGAAATCCAGGGGAGGCTGACTAGGGTTCCCGGTACCTAAGCTGACAGGAGTGCCCCAGACATCCCAAACAAAGATTATCCATTTTTGTATCTGTCGATACCAGGTGATGCAGACAGTTTCTTAGGTCAGAACTTAAGTCACCTGCCTTTTCTATTTATATTTTTCTACCTGCATTAAAAAGAGGCATGATTCTAAAATTCAGCTAAATACACGCTGATTTTTTTAATTTTGTCAGTAGTGATTTGGCTTTTTTGTTGAAGTTGGCTAACGTGCCAGTTTGTACAAGACTGAGGGGTTCCCCAGAATGAGAGGCATTCTGTGCTCAAAATCAGGCAGCCCTGAGAACTGAGTACAGCTACTTCCCCTACTGAGTTTTTTTTTTAAAGGAGCTGTTTTATCTTGCTCTTCTTTTATGCTTTAGTAGTTCCAGAAAACACTGTGTCCCAGAAAAGCCGTTCCTTCGCTTGGTCCAACTGCTTTAGAGTCTCAAAATAGTTCTGATTTCATTCACTCAGCTGTTCTGGAGTTCAGAAGTGAAGACACCCATGGCCAGAAGTTTTAACTAACTTAGAGTATGGAAAGGACCTGTCTGATTCTAAAAGGAAATTTGCTAGTCAAGCAACCTTACAGAGCTAATGACAATTAGGGCCAGGTTACTCCTCTTAGGAGAAGGTGACCTTCAACTCCCCTTGAAGTCTGGGAAGATTGACTCCTCCATCTATTTGGAACAAGCTCAGGACCTTTTAGAACCTTCACCTCTTTCGTTCTCAAATGGCCTCCATTTCTGTAAAGCCAAATGAAAAAGGAGATGGGCTATTCAAAGTCTTAGAGGCGAGATCACCTGTGCTATCTTTACCAGAATAGGAAGGAGAAGTTGAAAAGTATTGACTGAGACTAAAATTACAAGAGAGGAGAAATCTGGGGACCACCTGCCCTGACGTCTATGATGAAGGCAGAAGTGTTCACGTGCAACTCCCTGAGAAGAAACTTCCACTATTGTCCTCATCCTATAGCCAGAAATGCAGGCCACGTGGTAGAGACCACCAGATACGGAGTTCCAATGACTGCAGGGTCTGAGAGTCACCGCCAGTCACAGTAGCTGATGTGTATAAAGAACTCCCATGTCTGCAAGGCATGGTGCTGCTGCTCTTTCTCTAATACTCACAAGTTCCCTGAGTGGGGGGCTCTAATGCTACCCTAGGATTGAAAGCCAAGAGATAGTAGCAATAAGATCCCATCTCAAAGCACAGCAGAGGGCAATGCTCAGGCAGCTGGTCCCTGGGCTTGAAGATCTGCGCAAGGTAATGTGACCAGTCTTGGGTCTTTGAGTGTTTTAAGCCAAAGAGTAGTGACACCAGATGCAGAGGAGAGCTGGCATTGGCTTCAGGGGACATTGTACTGGGCTCTTATAGATACATTCAATGATGTCACACTGGACAGGCACAAACCTCTTAAACCAACAGCCTCCCCAAACCAACCGTGGCTCAGAGCTTGACATCTGCCCCCATTACCGCAAGAAAGGACCACAAGCTTGCTGCGAGCTGTTAGTTCATTTGCTTTACACAGATGGGATTTAACGTCGGTGTCTATGCAACCTGCACCTCAATTAAAAGGCAGTTCATAATCTATATTTTCATAAGTATATATATTTTTTAAAGACCCATTTGTCAAGGCTGAGATTAAGGGCAGAGATCAGACATCATTTGTTTGTGTTAATTTTTTTTTTAAATCTCATCCTTTCTTTCCCCCAAGTTTAATAAATCTGCCTTGGATGTGCCATCTGTGTTTGAATGCAAGCCAGGTCCTATCAGTGCTAGGGAAGAAGCCCAAGACTGGTCACCTGGCTGCAGACAGGGAGAATGAACAAGGCTTTCAAGATGCCAGCTCGTCCAGAGGGCAAAGGGCAAACTGCAGCAATATGTTTGCTGTTTTGTTCTTTACCCCCGGTCTACAGAAAACAAATTTATCTTGGAACGGGCAGCATTTAATTGAATGTTGGCTTGCTTTCTGCTTCCTGGTCAAGTGGGAACACGTAGGCTCCTGTGGAAGAGGATGGACAGCTGTGTACTTTTAGCATCTGTTGCCAGTACTTTCAGCTGAAGACGGTCATCACAGGCCATTTGATTGCCCTGGAGGCCCCGAGGATTTCTCGAATTGTCACCTGAAATCTCAGAACTTTCTCTGGGGCTGTGGAAGAGTGTCCCCACCCACCCACTACCACATTTACTGGCTTACCACCAGTTCCAGCCCCAATCCTGCAGCAGACAGTGTCTTTCAGAGAAGACACTCGGAAAAAAAAAAAAGAAGGCAAATTGGTTCAGAGAAAAGTGAATGGAAAACACCTGAGAAATAGTTGTGGCAAGCGAGGTGGACTTAAGTGTGTGAGGGAGGGAGTGAGGACAGAAAGGAGGCAAGAGAAACACTGAGTCTGCTTTGTGCCAGGGAGCACTCCCTGGCAGGCTTTGGAGAGGGTGCCTCTCTGTAGCTGTGTGCAAGGGGCAGCAAGGCCCCACTCTCCACAGCCTTCCCAGTCTCCATCAGCCAGTGAACACTGTCCAACTTCAGTTTCCACTTACTCCCTCCAAGGGTGGTGTGTGTGACACAGGCCCCTACAGTTCTGTCAGGGAGTTAATGGCCGGTCTAAAATTGAATGAGATTTGCTGACAGTGAGCCAGATAGGTGTTTTAAGATTCTACTTGGATATGTACAGTTTTTAAATTGTACTATGTCCCACTTTAACAAAAAAATTAGTGTACCTGTCTTGTTAGGGTTTCTATTGCTGTGAAGAGAAACCATGACCACAGCTACTCTTATAAAAGGAACCATTTCATTGAGGCTTGGCTTACAGTTCCAGAGGTCTTAGTCCATTGTCGTCATAGTGGGAAGCATGGCAGCATGTAGGCAGACATGGTGCTGAAAGTTCTACATCTTGATCTACAGGCAGCAGAAGGAGATTGTCTCTTGTAGCTTGAACATAGGTGAACATAAAGCACACCTCCACAGTGACACACTTTCTCCAACAAGGCTATACCTCCTGATAGCGCCACTCCCTATGGGGCCAAGCATCCAAACACATTGAAGGCCATGCCTATTCAAACCACCACACTAACTTATAAACGGGTCACACGGGATAGAAATCCCACCTTTATATTCTAATGTTTAAGCTGTATTTTAATTGTGTGTGTGTTTGTATGTTGGTATTTGTGAATGTACACATGAGGATGCCTACAGAAGCCAGATGAGAGCATCAGATCACCTGCAATGAGTTACAGGTAGTTTGTGAGACACCTGAAGTGAAGAAATATATACATTAGATTTTTTGACAGGGGGCTTACGAACTGTGGTCCGTGTAATCCAACAATGACTTCCTACCAGTGGAAAGTCCAAGCGTCCAGTAATTATTCAGTCTACAAGGCAGAATGTCTCACCTGGTCTTCAGTATGTGCGGGAACCCCAAAGACGTAGGCTGTCCTGTCAATGAAGGAATGCTCCTGAGCAAGACAAGAGAGCAAACAGGGAAAGATGGAAAAGGCAAGTTCCATTCTTCCATGTCCTTACATAGGCTTCCAGAAGGAGGCGTGGTCTAGATTAAAGTGGATCTTCCCACCTCAAAAGATCCAACTTAAATGTGGATCTTCCCACCAACCAGGCAGCACACACCAGCTGATATCAGGCCCCCAACACATACACAGCAGACGACGGCTGGGTCTGGACTCAGTCAGAGAAGATGCACCTAACCATCAAGAGACCAGAGGCCCTAGGGAGTGAGGAGGTCTGGTGGGGTAGGGATAGGAATAGGGGGCATCCTCGTGGAGTCAGGGTGAGGGAGGTATGGGATGTGGAACAGTCAGAGGGTGGGCTGGCAGGGGGATAAAGTCTGGATTGTAAAAAAAAGATGAAATTTTTTTTTTAAAAATGGGTCTTCCCACTTCAAATGATTCAACTAAGAAAACTTCCTTACAGGTGTACACATATGGTGTACACATAACACTTAGGTTCTAGTTAATTGCAAATGTACCCAAGTTGCCCACCAAAAATAACCAACAAAACACTCCTAACTGCTGAGCCATCTCTCCAGCCCTCATTACAAAAATGTTTAAGATTACAATGTCATATGTATTCACTGCTTTTCTCTTCCTATGATAGAATACCATAACCAAAGTGACTTTTATAAGGTATTATTTTGCCTTAGCATTCCAGAGGGATACGCTAGTTAGGTTTTGGTCAACTTAACACAAACAGGGTCATCTTAAAAGAGGGGAACATAACTGAGAAAATGCCTCCTTTGGATTGGCCTGTAAACAAGCATAAGAGGTGTTTTATTGATTAATGACTGATGTTGGAGGGCCCAGACCACTGTGAGTGGTGCCATGTTGGCAATTAGTCCTGAGATGTATGAAAAAGCAAGTTGAGCTATCTGGGCCAGCCAGTGCCCTGAGCAGACCTTGGGCGCAAGCTCCATAGCCAGTCCCATAACACCCAGAGGAAGCTCCACTCCCAGGCGCTCCAACATGCCCAGGATCAGAGGAGAGGAGAACACAACATCTGTCCCAATACCAGGAGTAACTGGGACCAGCAGGACCCAGGCACACAGGAACTCTGCCAGCCCAGTGGCTTGGGTTGCTTCGGGTCTGTCTGGGCCGGCCAGTGCCCTGAGCAGACCTTGGGTGCAAACTGCAGTCAGTCCCAAAGCACCCAGAGGAAGCTGCACTCCCAAGTGCTCTAACAAGCCCAGGGTCACAGGATCCTAGAATCACAGGATCACAGAGAAACCTTGACTCTGAGGAGTTCTGACACAACCAGGATCACAAGAAGGACAGGCTCCAGTCAGATTTAGCAAG
>NW_022196905.1:176586430-176614594 GCF_008632895.1 Mastomys coucha | reverse complement strand
AAAAAAAAAGAATATTAAGTTTGTATATTGAGGATTTTGGCTTTGTCCTAACATGAAGTATGCGTTTATTTGTACTTTTTTATGAGTTTGGCCAACATTTGGATGTAAAAGTGGGATAATGAAAATCAGATTTTCTATATATCTAGACAATATATTTGAAGCTACCAGCAGCCATAGCCACCCTACAGAACGACTTCAAAGCAAGGAAAGTCACTCTACCAAGAAAGAAAATCAGGGGTGGGTCATGGTGGCACCTGCCTATAATCTCAGCACACTGCAGACAGGGACGTGGCAATCACTGCAAGTTCCAGGTCAGGGAGGGCTACAACAGCAGCCGGAAGGAAGGACAGGCAAGCAGCTCATGGGGTGGGGGTGGGAAGAAAAGCAGATAAAGAACAGATAGAAAAGCAGACAAAAATAACATGCAAAGATATCGTATTTCTTCGGTTTTCAAGGTTTTTGCTTCTTGACTGTTAGTCTTATATCCTAACTACATTCAATGTCCTAAAATATTACAATAAACTGGGCCACAGAGGTGGCCCAGATGGGAGAAGTTCCTTCTGTTGGCCCGATAATGTGGATTCAATACCAGAGATCCACATGGTTGAAAGAGAGAATAGACTCCCACAAGTTGCTTCTGACCAATAAAATCTCATTATAGTGCCACTACCACTACCCATTACACACACACACACACACACACACACACACACACACACACACACACATAGGTGAGTATACACAAAGGTAATAAAATTTATAATAAACCCCTCATTTTTGCTGGACTACTTTTAATTTGGGTTCTGTTCTCTGAGGCTAGAAGTGTCTTAGCCTAGCAGATTTTATCTGAAGGGGAGTAGAAGTTGGGCCCATCAAATCAAACGGATCTGCCAAAGCAGACTCAATGAGAAATGGGTCCTCTTCCAACCAAGCACAGAGGGCTAGAGTGTGGTCAGTTCTTACAGTCTTGGAACAAAGCCAAGTTAAGAGCAAAGAAAGACTCCAGGCCAAGGCTGGCTTGCCGGAAGTAGTCAGAAGGAAGCAGACTGAGAATGTGTCTGTGTCGAAGAAGTATGTCTGATCACAAGCGCGTCATAAGGTTATTCCAGTTCAGTCTAGCCTCAGCCAAAGGAACACTGCTCCTAGTAACCACCAGATCTGGCCCTGTGAGCCTTAAAATCTCAAAGTAAGAGGCACTGTAGAAAAAGGTAAAATTCTGGCAACTGGAATGGGTGTGTTTGAAAGAAACCAGATACCTTTGAGCGCCCCAAGGCCTGCCCGTGGCTAGTCCATTCCATTCATTCCACAAGCCTGCTTGAGATCTAGGCTCTTGTAGTGTATGACAGCTCATGATACACATGAGGAAAATTTAAACTCGAAATATATAAAGAATTTATACTCAAACTATATAAAGGATGACTACGAACCAAGTTTCAGAAGATAAATTCTATAGTAGGAAAATGGGCATTTCATTAGAAGGAAAGCGAATAAGTAATAACTGTAAGGGGAAAAGAGTTTAAAAGCATCATATTTTGACTAATTACTTCCTTGCATAATCTTAAAATGGACAGCTTTAGTTTATTTTCTAGTTTCTTTGTAACATTAAATCTGACAGGGACTATAAAACATGTTTTTTTTAAAAACAGTGTGATGTAAAACTGTCTAGCAGTTTGTGTAAACTCAGCATTTGATTGGTGTTTTGAGCTGTCCCTTGACTGCTCAGCAGCCATTTGTTGCCCATGGATTAATCAAAGGGATGCAGATTACAACAGTCCACTTCCTGTCACTGAGTGAAGGTCCTGAGACTTTCTCTTGAACTTGCTGTATAGCTGAAGTTTTACCTTTAGCTCTGGATGTCAGATTGTCTAAAGGAAAGACGTTTATTTAAGCTCACAGTTTATTTAGCTTCTGAGGGCCTAAGGGCACATGACACTGAAATTGGCTTGGCTCTGCTGAGGACCGCACCGTGGCTGGAATCACAATGATGGGAGAGCTGGTGCTATGGAGAGGTCACATACGTCAGATGGGAAGTCAGAGCAGCCAGGCAGTGGCTGGCTTTGGCCTTTCCTGTGTTCTCTTATTATACTAGAGGCTGAACTCAGTCTCACACATGCATACATATATGTCAAGGTCTCTGTCACTAAGCTATATTCCTGCTCCTGTGTGTGTGTGTGTGTGTGTGTGTGTGTGTGTGTTATTATATCAATATGTTCATCCTTTGGCAGAGCTGGGGATGTAGTTCAGCTATTAGAATGCTTGCTTCACATGCACAAAACCCTAGAATTGATCCTTGACACTCCATACATAAACCCTGACGCATGTCTGTTATCCCAGTATGTGGGAAGTAGGAGCAGAAACATCAGGAATTCAAGATCAAATTTAAGGTCATCCTCAGCTATAGCAAGATCAAGGCCAGTTTAGTCTATTAAAGATGTCTTAGAGAGAGAGAGAGAGAGAGAGAGAGAGAGAGAGAGAGAGAGAGAGAAGGAGGTCTCTCTAAGTTGGTTCAGGATGCTTTGAACTCACTCTATTATCCAGGCAGGCCTTGAACTTGGCCCCCCTCCTGTCCCACCCTCCTATGCCGCTGGGAATATAGGTTGTCATATGGGCCCAGCAGGTCTGCTCTTTCATGAGAGCCGCTTGAGAGAACTAATTTAGCATCCAAGAAGAACTACCTTAATTTTTTCAAAGGGCAGCACTTTAGGATGGTATAAGGACTTCCTACTAGGGCTGGACAGATGGCTTAGTGGTTAAAGTACTGGCTGCTCTTGCAGAGGACCTAAGTTCGAGGACCTGGGTTCAAGTCCCAGCAGGCAAATGGTGGATCACAACCACTTGTAACTCTAATTCCAGGAGATCTGATACTCTCTTTTGGCAAGCACTGTGTTCATGTTAAACAGAAGAAATATCATACATGTGTATATATATATATATATATATATATATATATATATATATATATATAGTGATGGTGACAGTAAAGACCTCCTACTAGATCAATCTACCAATCCTTAAAATGGCTACAATGAAACTCAAGTTCATCACAGGATGTCCCTCATCACAGGAACCCATGGTGGGAATATATACAAACCCTAGCAGAAACCATATTTAGTCCACCAAATTGGCCTCAATTTTCAAACACCCAGTGTTCAGAAGAGGATAGAAAGGGGCACATTTCTATTGTACATGGGAGTGTAAGTTAGTGCAGCCTTGCAGAGAACAATTAAAAACATATGGCAAAAAGCGTAGAACATATGCCAGAAATAGAGATGCCATCAAGGATCCACGTGCAGCATTCAGTGGAGAAAACTGAAGACACTCAGGGTTCCTAACAGCAGAATAGCATTAAATAGACGTTAGCATGAACGCATGGTGCCCTCATTTCTAGAGGCTTCCTGTGGGGATCAGTCGATGGTAGAGCACTTGCCGAGCAGGCAGGAAACTCGGAGTTTCACCCCCAGGACCACATTAAAAACAAAAAAGGTTTCTCAGGAAAAAAAAAAAAGCTACCCTGAAAGCATGGGTTAAAAAAATACAAAGATTCAGTTTTCCATATTACATGCGACCATACTTTGACTTAAATTAAGAACATGGGTAATTATATTATATATATCATAGAAAAGAGCCTGAAAATATGAACGTCAAATGTCAAATCTAATTTCTGCTTGTTAGAATTCCATCGCTTTTATTTTCGTTTCTTTTCATATATTCCAAAGTTCCTATTAGGCACTCTATCATCAGAATACATTTTGTCTTAAAAGAAATGCCTGTGAGTGTGGAGAGATGGCTCAGTGGTTAAGAGCGATGGCTGCTTTTCCAGGGGACCCAGGTTCGATTCCCAACACCCACCTGGCAGCTTACAACTCTTTGTAACAACAGTTCCAGGAAATACCAGATTCCTTCTTCAGGCTTGCTGCGGGTGCTACATGAATGTGGTGCACAGGCATGCGTGCAAGCAAAACACGCATACATATAAAACAAGATAAAGATTTAAAGCTTTAAAAAAAAAAAAAAACCTACATACCAGCCTGGTCTGCCGAGTGAGTTCCAGGACAGCCAGGGCTATACAGAAAAACCCTGTCTCAAAAAAACCAAACCAAACCAAAACAAACCAAACCAAAACAAAACAAAACAAAAACCTACATGCAACAAAACATGAATAGTTTAAGCAGTCGCTAAAACCTCTTGTTGCATTTAATGCTGCATTTCTATACTTCAGTCTGCGATGCTGGAGAGCACGGGTGTTCACAGGGAAAGCGCCTTCTTCCGGGACCATGAGTCTAAGCTTCCTCCTGGGCCTTAGCGCAACCCTCCACCAACACGTGCAGTCTGTCCAAGCTAATTGCCCAGGACTCATAAAATTGGGGATTTTTAAATACATTTCAACAATGTCAGGAATCCAGTTGCTTAGTATTACAATACAAAACATTTCCAGAACTCTGGCTTCTAGCTGGGAGAGAAAGAGAAAAAAGAAAAAGAAAAAAAAATGGAAGCAGATGAAGCTCTCCAAATGCTGCGTTTGCTTAACGTTAATCCTGCCAGACTCTCAGGCCCCATGTCTGCCTTAGACATGCCTGCTTTAGCACTGCGGCCTGTTTGAGAGACTCCAGGCTTCCTCAGCACCTCAGTACTGCTCTGCTGAGGTGTGCTTTAGTGGGCAAAGGCACAGGGGTCAAGTGTCACAGCCCATGGGGGGACCTGGGTTCAGGGCTGGAGGCCTATGGCATACTCCGTCTTGCCTTCACCTGGTGTTTGAACGGAGCACAGTGCTTCCAACCCTGTGAGTTAATACACACATGCTAGCAGAGGACCCCACAGGTGGTGATATGAGGCATGATCTAAAACCAAAGGGCATGCCATATATAAAGGGGGGGCCTCTCTCATCAATCCACCTAAGTCAAGTGAGTTCTGGTTAGGAGTTTCATATCCAGGGCAGGAGACACACAGTTCACAGGAGCCAGCTCTTCTATTATGTGTGTGAATCGGATCCCAGCACTTAAAAACAGAACAAAAACCCCACCGACCCACAGAAGAAGTTTCACAACCAATATTAACAATCCCTTTATGCTGCAGCGAGCCCTCACCCTGCCTTATTCTGTAACTCGTGAGCATCCTTTGCCCACTGTGCCTCCCAGTTCCAACCACCCGAAAGGGAGGCGTTAAATGATATCCACATCGCTTTACAAAGCAATCGATTTCCTTTAAAGTTTAGCTATATAATTATATGTACTTATCATGGTCCCTTGAAGTACATACACATGGTTGAAGGGTAAGATTTTTGCTAATTATCTCTCATAATTGTCACTTTGTGGCAAGAATGCATAATATCACCAGTAAGTACAGTCCCCGTGCTGTGCTGTGCCATGCTGTGCTGTGCAGCATGCCTCTTGTGCTGCATTCCTTTGGCCAACATCTCCTGACATCAGATTCTGAATGTGAAGCCTGGCACTGTGCATCAGAAGACTAAGCGGACATAAGCAGAATGACAGGCCATTTTTTAAGAGAAAAGACCCAGGGCTTTTATTGGATTTTTCTATTTACAAACTCAAGAAACTATGGATCATGGAACCCCTCGACCCTGAAATTCCATCTGACGTTACCATTGCATGATTCTCCACATTTGCATATTTTGGGCTCCACTTTTACCTGATTAGAGGATTTTATTCTGTACCACGTTTGCGGTTCATAAAGGCTGCGTTCACGTTGGTAAGGCTAGTTGGACTCCAACGTGAAGGGAAAACTCCTAGAAAGGGAAACCACTAGAAAGTTTCCTTCTGCAACTCTAAGGGCTTCCTGTGAAAGTTGGGTTCCACGTCTGCACACACAGGAGCCACAAAGCACAGAAAAGCCTATTGAAACAGACCTCTTAGATGTCAACGAAAGGAACCTTGCAACAGTGTGAAATTAGACATAGTTGAGCTTTGTACTTAATACACTTTTAAAACTACTTAGACAATTATAGTCAATGTTGTCATCATAATATTCCGACACTGTTCTCAGCCAGATTTTAAACTAGACGGAAGCAAGGCATGATGGCGAATGCCTGTAATCCTAGCTCTCAGGAGGCAAAAGGTAGCCTAGTCCACAGGGCAAGCTCCAGCCCAGCTGGGGATACATAGCTAGACTTTGTTTCAAACAAACAAAAGAATAGTCTGGAACGATTCAGAAAAAGAAGAGTCAGAAAGACATGTAGATTTCCAAGATGCAGACCTGTCAATATGTAAGTAGTTTGATGATAACGAATTTAGAATGATCAGATTACTGCTACCTGCTTATCATCAATAATGCAAAATACCTATTCACACCCATCTGTTAGATATCTGTCTATCTGTCTGATGCTTTCAAGAGAGGACGTCAGGAAGGACTTGCTAGTGTGAGCACACCGCACACGGTTGCTTTAGCTGATGATGACTTGGATGCATTGAGAACCAGTTCCTGGGAGCGGACGAGCTGTCTTTGCCCCAATGCTGACTCAGTGTGTTAGATCCACATCCTGTTTTCCCAGCAGTCTCAATGAGCAAGAGCCCATTTCTCTGTTTCTGGATGCTCGGTCACAAGGTACAAGAGAAAGAGATACTCCACCCACAGAACCAAACGGCCTGGTGGAGAGCTGCTTATTTTCATTTTAAAAGTGATGCACATTTAAGGCCACTGGCTGCTCTTCCAGAAGATTCTGGATTGATTTTTCAGCACCCACGTGACAATTCCCACCTACCTGTAATTCCAACCCTAGGAGATCCAATGCCTTCTCTGGCCTTCAAGGCCACTACGCATGCACAGGAAGACAGAACATTCATGCAGATAAAATAATTTTTTAAGTGGTTCATCTTGAGCCAAGGTTGGTGTCACAGGCTGATAAACCAATCTGCTAGGGAGATTGAAGCCAGAGGAGCATGCACTCAAATCCTGCTGGGCCACAGAGTGGGTTCAAGACTGGTTGCCTAGGCAACTTAGCAAGACCAACTCCAAATAAATAAAAAATGAAGTCAAGACAGTCGAGGGGGTCAAAAGAAAGAGTCCAAATGGGCTGAGGCTGTAGCTCATCAGAGCAGTGTTTGCATAGACCACATGAAGTCCTGTGTTCCTCTCCCAGCTCTGGGAAAAACAAAGAAACAAGCAAACAAGTAACAGGCAACAGCAGTGTTTTGGTCAACATCTTAGGAAGAGTTGGATTTCAGGGTTGGAATCTGGGATTGCACATTTTTGGGGGGCGTTGAAAAGTCTTGCACCACATGCTTTGCATGTATCTTTGCCTTCAAAGAATTCAGAGAATCTGCAAAGGAAAACAGAGACAAAACAACTACAAACACTATGAAAGAGTAGGATAGGCATACACGAGGTGCTAAACAGTGGACTATTACCCGATTAAAAGGAAATTCTGATCTGGGCGCGGTGGCACATATTTGTGGTCCCAGCACTTAGGAGGTGAACTCAAGTTCAAGGCCTGCTATGGTTAGAGAGTGAGGTCAAGCCTTGCCTGAGTTACTTCATAAGACCCTATCTCACAGAAATAAAATAAGAAATAGAATATTCCAAAACCTGCTGCAGCAAAGATGAGCCTTGGAAAACTCCGTGCCAGGTGAAGCAAGTCAGTCATAAGAGAACAATTACTAAGATGATTCCTTCTGTACGAGATGCCTGGAGGTGTCAGGCTCATACTCACGCCATGGTCACGGTCATCATATTCCAAGAGAGAAAGGAAGGTAGAGTGGGAGGTGATGCTACCTGGGCGCAGAGACTCGGTTTGAGAGAATGAACAGGTAAGTTCTGGAGATAGGTAGTAGAACGCAGTGTTTGCACAGGAGAATCAATGGACCTACTGCCATGGATCATATTTACACATGACTAAGAAGGGTCTGGAAATATAGCCCAGTTGGTAGATGACACCAAATTGCCCACCACGCAGGGGTCCTTGGGTTTATATTCTGCATCAGATATATGCCTGGTGTGGTGACTCTTGCTTGTGATCCCAGCACTTGCAAGGCAGACGTGGGAGGACCTGAAGTTCAAGGTCAACGTCACCTATGTGGGGAGTCTGAGGCCAGTCTGGACACTAGAGAAATCTTGTCTCAAGAAAGAAATGGAGCCTGGTGGAGTCTGAGGCAAGTGGATCTCTAAGTTCAAGGCCAGCCTTGTCCACAGAGACTATTCTAGGACACCCAGGACTTCACACAGAACCCCTGTCTTGAAAACCCCTTAGAAAGAAATTGTGCTGTTTGTAACTCAATGGGTAGAGTTCCAGCATAGCATACCAAACCCGCTGGGTTCCGTCCCCAGCACCTTCTGAATCAGGATAGTGGCACACAGGCTGTAATCCCAGCCACGAACAGGAAGATCAGGAGTTCGAGGTCAGCCTCGGCTTCAACCAACTCCTGGTCTACCTGGGGTATATGAAACCCTGTCCTAAAAGCAACCTGCTGTGTAGGAAGGAAGGGAGATGAGGGAGGAGGTGAGGAGGTAAAAGGAGAGAACAAAATAAATAAATAAAAATCGTGAGACAATGAGGAACAATAACTAAGTGATATAAATGGACTGTTTCAAAGGCTCTGTCTTTTAGTAGTTCATAATGGAATATTTATGGGTGAAACGATGTCCACCCATGCTTCAGGATAACTGGGTAAGGAAAGATAAGGAACAACGTGATACGGGTGAATTAACTAAATGTAAAAAGAAAAACTAAGAGTATTTAAGTAGGCCAACCCTTTCTTCTGCTACAATTTACACATAAATGCAAACTTGAAACCCTTGCAGGTGAAAAGCTGGTTGGTTGAAGCAGCCGACCGGCAGCTCGGTCGACATAAATGCTCTCGCAAGAACGCAGTCCTCCGTCTGCATAAATGCAATGAGCACAGAGCTGCCTCAACAGAAACATGTGGTCTTCAAGTAGTTTACCAGTTAGCTTCATTTATATTGAGCCTTCATTTGATTTAAAAATGGATTATACAGCCCCATTCTATTGTATAAGTAGGAGAACCTTTGTGCTGTACCTATAAAAGATGTATTTAAAGTCTGATTTTACTTTTGGATTTCCTAACATTAATGGGAAGGAAATGACCGCGACCAGACTTCACAACTGGGTAAGAATTCTCTGCCATTTGGGACAGTGGTTTGAAACTTCAGTTATGGCATGGAGTCCTCTGGTGACTTTACCAAGGGAATCCCGGAGGCATCCCATCCCCAGAGAGGCTCGCTTACTTGATTTGAGAAATGTGAAGCTTTGTAAAGTGCTACCAAGATGAAGGGCATCATAAAAGTGGTACAGTTCCTGTGTTTCCCAACCCAATACCCAAGATGGAGTCCAAGAAAGAAGCAAAACCAGAGGACCAGGGTAGAATGACTGCGGGATTTCTCTGTAACTCTAAACACTTGGAATTATTCCAGTAGCATCATTAGCGCAACTAGGTGGCATGCTTCTCCCCAGGCTACTTCTTAGAAGAATTTCTTTTTTAGAGGCTAAGATAACAAGCTAAATTAGGCTAAGCAAGGCATAGGGTGTCATGGTGACAGACAGCACCCAGAATAAGGTGAATGACATGCCCTTAAAATGTAACAAGTTATAAAATTGTGAAATGAATTTATTATTTCCCAAAATTTCTGACATGACAGTGCCAAAAGAATAAAAGTGCTTATCTGTGTGACATAAATTACCTCAAAAATAACTCTGAACCAAACACACACAAAGATGCCTACATCTGTTTCATGGATGGGACTTCATCACCAACCAATCACTCTCATTGGCAAATGAACGTGATCTTTCATGCCTGAGGGTGCTTCCTGTCCTGATCCTCATGATCCACAGTGCCACAGAGGTGAACAACTCGATGTTAGTCATTTAAGAGTGTCCTGAGCCCATAGGACCGATGCCAGCGTAAATGGCTTGATTTCCTATTGACGTCTCACACCTGATTGCCATTACTTGCTTAATTGTGACCAGTAACCCAGATAACATGGAAAACTAGATACAAATGATGACAACAAAGGGGAGACACAATGTGTAGAAACCACTTCCAGTAAGATAGGCACAGCTCCCAGTAGAGGGATGGGGCCACCCATGCATCTCAAATGTTTTTAAAGAATTATTTTTTTTATTTATATGAGTACACTGTCGCTGTCTTCAGACACAGCAGAAGAGGAAATCGTATGGCATTACAGATGGTTGTGAGCCACCATGTGGTTGCTGGGATTTGAACTCAGGACCTCTGGTGTAGGATGCCGTCCCGCAGCTCCTACCTGCGTGGGTTTCCACGAACCGGGAATGTGAGGGACCTGCAGTATGGGGGAAGCAGAGAAAAGGAGGCACACACCAAGAGACGTTCCTCATCAAGGTGCACTTTACTTAAGGACGGGAGAGGATTTATACTCAAAGGCATCACAGGTAAGCAATTGGCATTTAGGTGATAATAAGACATCAAAGCTCAGTATGGATACAAAGGAATCCAGGAAGGGGAAGAAAGATCAAAGAATCACGGCTTCGAAAGAAACAGGTATCTGGTTCTTGAGTCAATTTGCATGGGCTCCAACCCCCCAGCGCGCAGAGACTAGCTGTCAACTTGTAGTTTCGGTTTGAGAATCTCCGAGAGCACAGCAGGGCTTCCCACACTCTGGAAGAGCAGTCAGTGCTCTTCACCACTGAGCCATTTCTCCAGCCCCGCATCTCAAAGTTTTTAACCCAGAAATGTTCCTGTCCAAAGGAAAGACAGAGACAAAAAGTAGAACAGAGGCTGAAGGAAAGGCCATTCAGAGACTGCCCCATCTAGGGATCCATCCTTTGCAAACACCAAATCCCTTACACTATTGCTGATGCCAAGAGTCGCTTTGCTGACAGGAGCCTGATATGGCGGTTCCCTGAGAGATTCTACCAGCACCTGACCAACACAGAGCAGCCAACCATCAGACTGAGCTCAGGGACCCTAGTGGAAGAGCTAGAGGAAGGTCTGAAAGAGCTGGAGAGGACTGTAACCTCACAAGAAGAACAATATCAACTAACCGGACCAGCAAGAGCTCCCAAGGACTAAACCACCAATCAAAGAGCCAGGACTCCAGATACGTATGTAGCAGAGAATGGCCTTATCTGACATCAATGGAAAGAGAGGAAGGCTTGATGTCCCAGTGTAGGGGGATGCTAGAGGGGTGAAGCCCAAAGGGCAGGGGAGACGGGGGGGGGGGTGTTGATGGGACAGGGAGTGTTGGTGGAAGGGAAACCAGGAAGGGAGATATGGTCTGAAATGCAAATGAATTAAATTATTAATTTTTTAAAAGTCAGCAAGAAAAAGCACAATGGACAGATGAGATGGCTTAGCAGATAAAGGCACTTGCCCTTAAAGGACAACCTCAGTTCAAAGCTCAGAAACCCCAATGGTAGAAGACAACAACGCATGCCCACAAGTTGGCATATGACTTTCAACATGTATACACACACACACACACACACACACACTAATAAATAAATAAATAAATAAAATCAAAATTGTTAAAAGAAAATGAAAATGGGAAAGGAAAAATTTACATGTAAATAAGGAAAATATTGGGCTGGTGAGATGGCTCAGCGGGGAAGAGCACTGACTGCTCTTCGGAAGGTCATGAGTTCAAATCCCAGCAACCACATGGTGGCTCACAACCACCCGTAATGAGATCTGACGCCCTCTTCTGGTGCGTCTGACAGCTACCGTGTACTTACATATAATAAATAAGTAAATCTAAAAAAAAAAAATCTAAAAATAAGGAAAATATCTTAAAAAAAAAAAAGAGAAGAAAGAAAGAAAGAAAAAAGAAAATGAAGTCACTTCTGTAAGAGTGAAGGCTAGAAACTGCCACACCCTGTGATCCAACCTGTATCTTCTTGTCCTCTCCGCTTCCCACTGTCCCTGCACTGGCTATGGATGGATCTCTCTCCCTTCTTGCCATCAATTAGATTGCTTAAGCCATTTGGGGAGTCACTTCCCCCTGCTTGGCTGTAGGCTGTGTGCTTGTACTTGGTGTAGGTTCTAGAAGCAACCAGACTGGAGTCATCATTCAACGCCCCCAGTTAAGCACTCCCTTGGTTCCTCCTGTTTAGTCTGGCTCATTGGGTGTTGCCCATAAAAAACAGTTTGACTTTTGTAATCACCATTAGAGCAGGCGCGTGACTAATCAGCCAGCCAGGCAGCACTGCAGTTATCTTCTGAGAAATGAGTCTCCACTTCGAGTCCGTGCTTCTGTTCCTCCCCGCTCTCCTTGTCTATATTTGCTCCACATTTGAGACTGTTTACAGCATTGTTTGCTTTCTTTCTACAAATATATTCTATACTCCCTTGAAAGAGTGAAACCGTGGGGGAATTTGAAAATGTTTCCAAAAGACTACCCAATTATGTAGACACCCGGAGCAGGGAAGTCCTTTGTTCTCTGCAAGAGAACTTCAGGCCATCACTCACAAAGGGAATATTTGCAATGTGCCAGGTATGGTTCATGTTTCTAGCTTCTAAAACTAAGGTTTGAGGAGGGGCAGTGAAGTGGCTTGTGGGTAAGAGTGTTTCATGGTCTGCTAACCTGAGTTCAAGCCCCAGCTGCCATGTTGGAAGGAGAGAGAGAACCAACTCTTTTTATATATATGTATATATAATATATATTAAATTGGATATTTTCTTTGTTTACATTTCAAATGTTATCCCCTTTCCTGGTTCCCCTCCTCCCGGAAACCCTCTATCCCATCCTCCCTCCCCCTGCTTCTATGAGGGTGTTCCTCCACCCACCCACCCACTCCGGCATCTCTGCCCCCGATTCCCCTACACTGGGGCATCTATCAAGCCTTCATAGGACCAAGGACCTCTCCTCCCATTGATGCCTGACAAGGCCATCCTCTACTACATATGCAGCTGGAGCCATGTGTACTCCTTGGTTGGTAGCTTAGTCCCTGGGAGCTCTGGTTGGTTGATATTGTTGAGAGAACCAACTCTTGAAAGTTGACCTATAACCTCCCTGTATGCACACACACACACACACACACACACACACGTACAGATGCACATGTATACACACACTAATAATAATAATAATAGTAATACTACTACTAATAATAATAGTAATAGTAATAATAATAATAATACTTTGCTAGTTGGAGATAATTTTACATTTACAGAAAACTCCCAAAGACAGTATAAAATCTCCATATATCCTGTATCCAATGCCGCCTCCATTACATCAAAGGGAGCAGCGTGATGGTGCATCAGTAACCGTTCACTGTGATTGACAGTGCAGACTTTCGTGCCTACTCTTCTGGTTTTTGCCTATTGATCGTCTTTTCTGTTGCTCTTGGATCCCTTCTAGAAGGGTTCATTTTGATTGCCAATTTGGTGGGATTAGAATCACCATAGAAACAAATCTCTAGGAATATCTATGAGGGAGTTTCTACCCCAGGTTAATTGGTGTGAGAAGACCCACGCTAATTGGTGGGCCATTCCATGGGCTGGTGCCTTGAACTACCAAAAAAAGAAAAAGAAGAAGAAGAAGAAGAAGAAGAAGAAGAAGAAGGAGGAGGAGGAGGAGGAGGAGGAGGAGAAAGAGGAGGAGGAGGAGGAGGAAAAGAGGTGAGCTGAGCACCAGTATCCATCTCTCTCTGCTTCCTCACTACCCATGCCTTGTGACCAGCTGCTTCATGCTCCTGCTGCCCTTAACTCCCCCATGGCAATCAACTATACCTCAAACAGAACCAGTACAAATTCTTACTTTCTAAAGCTGTTCCACCCCAGCAGAACATAAAGTGACTTAATATACCACCCCAAGCACCACATAGGGTCATCACGTCTCCTTAGGATCCTGGACACTGTGATAGATGAGACTCTTCCCTTCCACATGCAGTCACCATGTCTCTCGTGTCTTTCTTTCTCCTCGGTTCAAGCTGCCTTTGATCTCATACTCCTTCTGACAAAGCTGTCAAGTGCTGGGATTACAGGCATTGCCACCTCATGTGGCTTTAGGCTTTATTTCTTCTTAACCGTTTTAAGGGATTTCAAAGGATGTCCCTCAGTGATACTTGAGCTTTTCTCATTAGACTGCACTTAGTAGGTATTCCACTAAGGAAGCCCCAGAAACAAGATACATTGCTTTTCCATCCTAGTAAGGCTATGCAGCACTCACATGACCTGCCACTGCTCAGTGACCTCTGTTCACTTGGCTAAAGGAGTGCTTGTCTAATTTCTGTTTTAATTCTTGGACAGAAAACCACTCCATAGCCCGCACTTAAGTTGCAAGGAGCTTTGCATACCTCCTTGAGGCAAAGTATTTATGAAAATTATATGAAATTCCTGTTTATTTAGTCATTTACTTATAACTATGGACTCAAACTTTTTTAAATATATTGAATCATAATCCAATACATCTTCACCTTCATTATTTTTCAACCGTTTTGGCCTTTTGGCAAATTTCCTTGTGCTCGGAGAGTTGGAAAGAAGGTAGAGCACTTCTTTAGTCTCTTCTACATGATGCTCCATCCAGCCCCTCTTGTATGTTAGCTGCCCCAGTCCTAGAATCAGCCATTTGTCTAAGGATCCCAGATCCTTTTCCTGAAGAGAAGTCCAGGAGGTCAAGGGCTGCTGCATATGGGTGTGGCTGCAAGTGTCCTTGCCTCAGAGAGGAATGAAAGGGAAATTTACATACACAAAGTGGTACACATCTCGACTAATATTTCTACATGTATCCTTTCACAGTAACATACATTCATGGAGGTATGGCCAACACTTCCATCAGGACCTCCACCAGTCTTGTTTCTTTCCCTGGTTCCAGTGAGACATCTGGCTCCCATCCTCAACTATCTATTTAACTAGTCAACTCTAGAACCCACGATAGTAATAAAAATTAGTGTTGGCGGATGGAAGGAAGGCAGCTTTATCAACGGAGGTCATTAACCGTGGTGTCTCCAAGACATTACTCAGTATGGCCATAAGCCAGGGATCGTTGGATGATGCTGTTACCCGTGCAGAAGGAGAGATAAGAAAGGCCAGTGTTCTCAACCCAGCATGCACTGCGGTGGCAAGCTGTGGAAGAGGGAAATGCAGTGTGTTTGTTTAGAATTTTAGCTCAGTTTCTAGGAACATTTCATCTCAGGTTTTTTTTTTTTTTCTTCTTCTTTCCCTGAAATGCAGTCTGTGCTATGATATTCACCTCCTTCCCTCCCCCACTCTGCTGACTCAGCCAGTACCCATCCTTCACAGGGCCAAGAGGAGAAACCTTAATGAGTTCATCATGAATTGGAAGGGCCAGAGGGCCCAGCAGGGATGGGGCAGCACATAGCTGCTGGCTGACCTAAGACTTAATATATAAGAGGAAGAAAAACCTGTGGGAGAGAAGGTAGGCTGTTCCTGCCCACCCTTTGTGAGGTCCACAACTCCACTAGCTTATGCTCTTGTTTATTAAATCAAGTGTCTTTTTAAAAAATCTCTTTATTTAATCAAATGTCAATGTGGTATTCCTACTCAATGGCAATTCTTAAAACCAAGCAAATGCACATTTTAGAAGAGTTGACCTGATATCTGGGAAAGAACATGGAGCACATAATTCTACACAGGAAAATACAAAAATGTTCTTCATGTATGCTGTAAGAGTTTATTTTATTTTATTTACTTTTTGATGCTGGGAATAAAATCTAAGGCCTGAACTATTTTCCCTGACCCTTGAGAGTTTACAGTTCTAGAAAGCACCATGGAAAAGAGGTTTTGGAAACTCACCCATAAGAATCTAAGCCTGACTCTGCCATTTAACAACTTCGGAAACAGGCAAATTATTTGCTGTATTATAAACTGATATTAGACTATCAAGTATAATTTATTAAAATAGTATTTAAATGAGAAATTCTATTGATATTAGAAATCATATAGGATAAAACCATTGAACTTATAGCACAGAGAGTGAAACTAGTGTATGCAAATTTATGTCATTAGAGAGGTGGAACACTCCCAGAATGGGATGTAGGACTGAAATAACAACCTGGCTAAGGGGCTTTAGGAGAGTGTATCAGCCTTGGAGCTCCAAAGATGAGTGAAGTCAGTTAGGTTAAAGACAAAAGAAACCATTCATAGTCTGTAGAAGTGGGGTGGAAACAAGATGGAGCAAGAACAAGAGAAACCCCCTTCCTTCTCACAGTGAGGGCCTGCCATCACAGCTGAATCTACACAGAACCAAAAGGAACCCCCTAAGTTGTTTAGTTCACACTGATTTGGGGTTTTCTTCTCCATCTAGGTGAACTTAATCAATACAGATTTCACTTATATCTTTTCTTGCCTTTCATACTCCTGGTACCCCTCAAAACATGAAGAGACATAACTTTTCACCTTTTGATTCTCCTTGTGAGATGTTCTAAGGATTCCTAAGCATCTAATTTAAGGCTTTCTGCTGGCTAGTTTTATGTCAGCTTGACACAAGCCAGAGTCACCAGAGAGGAGGGAATCTCAATTAAAAAAAAAAAAAAGCTTTCATAAGATTGGGCTGTATACTTTTTTAATTAATGATTGATTGGAGAGGTCCCAGCCGATTGTGGGTGGTGCCATCTCTGGGCTGGTGATCCTGGGTTTTATAAGAAAGCAAGTTGGACAAGCCATGAGGAGCAAGCTAATAAGCATCACCCTTCCGTGGCCTCTGTATCAGCTCCTACGTTTAAGATTCTTTCGTTTGAGTTCTTGTTCTGATTTCCTTCAAAGATGAACTGCAATATAGAAATGTAAGCCGAATAAACCCTTTCCTCTCCCAATTTGCTTTGGTCATGATGTTATCACAGTAATAGTAGCCCCCACAAGGACAAATATGAAGTGGGATCTCACCAAAGATCACCTCTAGTGGAACAGTACTAAGTACAGACACGCACCTTAGCTCATTATCCTCTAAGAGCTTGGATGTATTTGTTTGATGCAGTCTTACTCTGTCACCCAGTCTGGCCTTGGTCCCTGTGGTCCTCCTACCCCAGCCTCCTAAGTTCTGGGATGACAGACACAAGCTACCACACCTTCCCCCCAGGAGGTTTAGGAATAAGCCAAAACAACAGTATAAATTTAGGTTTTGTTTCACTTATTTCAAAATTACATAACTTACTGAATTTGGAGAGAAATGTCAAGTAGCATAACCTGTAAAAATGGAAAGCAGTGGGCCAGTGAGATGGCTCAATGGGAAGAGACTACTCCTATAGTGACTGAGTTCCAGGGCCAGTGAGATGGCTCAATGAGAAGAGACTACTCCTATAGTGACTGAGTTCCAGACCTGGGACCCACATAGAGGAAGAAGAAAACCAACTGACTTCTGACTTGTACACATGCTCTCACCCACACAAAACAAGTAATCATAGACAAAAATTAAAACATGTGAAGTGTAATAGTTGCTTTGGTTAGGGAGGCATATCTTTGGATTTTTGCTTACTTTCTCTCTTGCTATCTGTCTGCCTGTCTGCCTGTCTGTCTATCTAACTATAGATCTAAACACGGTACTGAGTACACCCACTCACCTTAGCTCACCATCCTCGAAGAGCTTGGATGGATGTGTTTGACACAGTCTTACTCTGTAGCCCAGTCTGGCCTTAGTTCTGTGGTCCTCCTACCTCAGCCTCCTAAGGAATATATATATTACACACACACACACACACACACACACACACACACACACACACACACACTTCCCTCTCCCTGAGGATTTTGATATTGTTCAGGATTGGGGAATACAGATTGCTGTTTATAGAAAGCGTAGAAATGAAGGCTAGCAGCTAATAGTTGCTAGGTGTCCAGTTAAAATGGTTACCTAGCAACAGCTTCAGATCAAAGCTGAAGTTCAGAAGCTTGACTGAGCTGCACACTCAGTCTGCTAACTGTTGTCTCACGTGTACGGTTTTTGAATCAGAACTCTCTTTGGAGTTATATGAGCTGACACTCAACTGACTGACTGTCATCTCAGCCTCTGACAAGGTGAATGAGTTGTGTTGATAGAGAACCACTCAGGTTATAAGGGAGAAACCTGACATTAGTCAGAGCCAAAGCAAATACCTTTCAGAGCTGGAACATAACAACTATGTAATTTGCAAGTAGATTTTTTTAAAATCTGCTTTCAAGTAAGAATATTAGCAGTTTGCTTAAAATCACAAAATGAGTCAGAACAGTTGAAGTAGGTGTTAAATAAAATAGTTTCCACTGCAGTTCAAAATTACTCAATTATTAGTTTACTTCTAGGAAACTAAAGTAAATATCTATAAAAGGATAAAAGCAAAATTCACAGAGTCTGAACTGTGTAATATTTGTACCCTGTCAGTAAGACATACCTTTCTTCTATTAAGCATCTGTCCCTATCTCTCCATTTTATACCCATAGCTCAAAAATATTATACAAATATTATACCTGTATGATTTCTTTGTAGCAGCTTTTGAAATGTAGCCTAATCTGAAAGGAAACCTCTTGTTCAGGTTAAAATTCTATTGCTTAGACTGGATATGTTAGGAATAGAATGTCCATAAAAAGTCAATTTCAGGGGAGTCACACAGATACGTTCCATACCAAATTCCATAGTAGAACTATGAATAAAGCCTAATGCTGGAAACAGCCCAAGTGTCTACAAACAGATAACTGGATGAACAAAATGTGACACATACACACGCACACACACATACATATACTTACATGTGTACATATATATATGTATAAATGCATATACACATAACAAACATGTATGATAGCTTATATAAAGGGAAGGAAATTTGGCACATGCTTGCATGAAAGAACCTTGAAGACACCATGATGTGTGTCACTGTAATTGTTGAGTGCTGAAGGGAGGGGACAAGGGAGAAATGTCTAATGGGAACGGAGTTTTGGTTGGAGAGCTTCCAGTGATTGGCAGTGAGGGCCTCACACCAAAGTCAACAGGCAGTGCCGATCAACTGGGTGTGGTTAAAGTGAAAATTTTAAGCTGTGCATTGTTTACAACAATAAAGGAAACACAATGTTTTCCTTTGGTTCACACCAAAATATTCCTTATTCTACAACGTTCTGGAATGTGTCTTTAAAAGATCATTACATTACAGGGAAAGAAAGATCTACCATGACTGCTATATAGTTTGTTCCTATTGCAGGATGGAGCACAGTGTTTGAGGAGCAAAATTGCTGCCTGGTTCTTGCTGAAATTCTGATAATATCTAAGCAGAACTTTCATAAACAAGCCATAGTTCTATAGTTGACCTTGATTATGAAACTAAATGTTCTCGTTTTTCTCTCTGTGTGGTAAACTATATAGACATGTTGCCATTTTTATACAGGGCCATGGGTTGAAAATGATTGACTATAGGCTAGAGAAATGGCTCAGTGGTTAAAAGCACTGGTTCAATTCTCAGCATTCACATAGTGGCTTACAGCACTACAATCCTAGGGATTCCATGCCCTTTTCTGGTCTCCTTGGGCATCAAGAATGCATGTAATACACAGACATAAGTGCAGACAAAACACTCATACACATAAGTAAGTAAAGAAAGGAAGGAAGAAAGAAAGAAAGAAAGAAAGAAAGAAAGAAAGAAAGAAAGGAAGGAAGGAAGGAAGGAAGGAAGGAAAAGAGCAGGGTAGATAGAGAAATAGATAAATAAATAAGATTAAAAAAAATGATTGACTGGAGGTATGGGATTATACCTCAGCGAGTAGGGTGCTTGCCTACCATACACAACCATGTTCAAATGTCAACACTGCATACAACCAGGCACGGTGGTAACAACACATCTGTTATCTTCAGTTTCAGGAGGCAGAATCAGAATGATCAGAAGTTCCAGATTATTCCTGGTTACACAGCAACTCTAAGGCCAGATGAGCTATGAGATTCAAAATAAAACATGTACAAACAAAAAACTTAATTAAATTGGACTTTTAGGTTACTGTGTCACAAGTTCACATAAGTCATTTTCAGAAAGATTTGTTTAGTTAAAAAGCATGATTCTGCTCCATTCCCTGGGGATTCTGCCTATTGGTGTGGACTCAGATTAGCCCTTTCTCACCAACCTTATCATCCTTCCTAGCCCATCTCCATTCCTTTTTGTTGCCCAAATCCAGAAACACTTTCTACTAGGGATTCCAAATGGCAACACAGGGTTAGGACTCAGAGCAGTGTCTCACTCAGCCATCTTCATGTAGTGAACTTTGAACTCTGGGCAAGAAGTGAAATGTCAGAAGCAGCGGTCCACCTCTGTAAATGATTAGTTTTTGCAGCTCTGTAGCGCACACCAACTTTTCCCAGCTCAGCTCACGAGGAATACCTTTTGCTTGTACTCTTTTTCCCCCCATTTTTGTGTTTAGCTGTGTGTCAGGGGGTGTTTCATTTCTTAAAGAGAGAGAAAGGATGTGGAGTTACACAGGTGTTGAGGTGGGCAGGTTCTGGTAAAAGTTTGAGGAAGGGAAAATTGTGATCAGAATACACTTCCTGAAAAGAATTTCCAATAAAAATAGAAACTTTTTTAAACGCACAATTCCTTCTTCTCAAATATGCAGATAGATGTTTAACTTTTTCTGGTTGGAAATTAAGTATATAAATTATAAAAAAAAAAAATCAAAAAATTCAGAGGTCCAAAATATCCTCTGGGGCATGTTGCAAAGCCTTTCAGCATTTTATCCCAGCAGTGTGGTAGACCAGATGTCTACTTCCACAGTTTGTACTCATTAGAGTCCTTCTCTGAATGTCAGACCCCAGGTTTACTATGCTGCTTCATCAATTAACTTCCTTACCTTCTGGTTGTGTTCAGCCAATGTCCCTGCTTCACGAGCCTCCAGAAGGACTTACTTTCAGGAGAAGAATTCAGTGTTTTCTTTTACAGCCCTTTAAAATCCCATCTTAAAATAGTGATTTGAATATAAACTGTTTATTCCAGAGCCAATCCTAATAAAACATAGTAGGAAAATGAGAAATTGAAAGCAAACAGAGAAGCCAAGGAAAGGGGGATTGCCAAGCAAGCTTTCCTTCGGGCCAGCTAGCATATAATCTCTGAGGAAATTTCAGGGGGTGAGGAGTGAGTTGGTCCACTTAAGGATGGGATGTGGGAGTATTTATGGCGAATCCTTTGATTAAGACTTTCTTCAGAATGAGTGCATGAAGAAGCCAGCAGTGAGAGGCTATAGGAGTAACTCCACATTGAGTCAAGAGAGCAAAGAAAGCTGAACAATGGTATCCTGAGCCCTGGCCTGCTTCCACCAAAGTCTCAAAAGGAGCTGCTGGAAGGCCAGTTCCCATGTAGTGGCGTGGGCACTTTACTGGGGCCAATGCCAGAATGCTTCAAAGAAAGAAAAGGAGGTCATGGGTACCCACAACTTTTCCACAGTGAAGTTTGCTCTGGAAAGAAGGGAAAGAAAGGGCTGGAGCAGAGATAGCTGATCAGAATAGGATTAAACTATTGAAAGTTTTCTCTATCTATAAGAGCTGAGATAGTCTGGTGTGGTGTGTGTGTGTGTGTGTGTGTGTGTGTGTGTGTGTGTGTGTTTATTATGTAAGACATGGCCTCATTTTGTAGCCTTTCTTTGAGACCTCAAACTCAAGATCCTCCTGCCTCAGCTTTCCAAGTGCTGAGACTATAAGTGTGCATCATCACACTTGGCTGCCTAAGAAAGAAGCAGACAGACAAACAAACAGATAAACACACACACACACACACACACAAACATACTGTGCCTTTGGGTATCCAGTCATATCTGAATATTGTTTCCAACTGTCAGCCCCTCTGTTCATATGTGCAGCCAGGAGACAATTCTCTACAGATCAGCTCTGAGTAGAAGCTGTTTGTACTGCATGAGAGGAGGAAGGACATTCGTGAACGTGAACACCCGTGTTGATAAGGAGACACATGATGTGCTTTATGTTCTAGAGTTCCAGCTTTAGAGTTATTCAAATTAGAATCAGCATTCCTACAGCAAAAGGCTTTTGTCCTAGAAAAGACGTTGAGGTTCAAGTAGAACAAAAAGTAACAACAAAGTATTGAGGATAACTGATTTGTCGCATTATACAAAGTTCAAAGTACAAGTTCAAAGTCTTACTACATCTATTTGCCTATCAGGTCACTGAGACTAATACAGGGGACCATCATGAAATCTTCCTCAAACTTCCCAGCAGAGATTCATGTCTTCGATTTTTCAGAGAGAAAAAATTACTTTTTAGTGGCTACACAAATAAAGAGTGTCACTCAAGACAGAGTGAGGATGAGATCCTTTGGGTTCAAGACATTATTGGAATTGATAACATGGTAGGTAGACCAGATGACCAGATGTCACTTGTTTGGCCAGCCTAGTAGTCTTCTTCTCTACAGAGAAATGTAAGCCCTAATATGATTCCTGTGAGGTTACACAAAACAAAGTGAGCCCATGTCATAGAGAAGTTCAAGATTATACTTAGTAAGAAGTTGAGGGACATGGATTCTATGATTAAGCTAATTAATCTTGTAAGTAATCAGGACTTGCAGTAGTTCTGCAAGAAGCACATGCACATGTGTGCATACAGCTAAACACTTGTTCTAATGGGGCAACTATTTGCAACTTACAGCATTTCTAATCTTGATTACTTTGCCTATGGTTTTAAGTCATTGTGGTCAATGTGCTGAATATTTCATGAATGACATAAGACACAGTAAATGGAGATAGGTGCTTTAATTGCACAGGGCTATTGGGAAAACACATTATATAATGTAATATAAAAACAATTTCCAGTCTCTATAGTACATAATTATGAAGCATACTGTTTACTTGCTTGCTTCTTGAATTCCTCCTTATGTATCTTTTGTAGTGACCATGTATTACTCTAATTGAATTGAGACCAACTTAATCATTGCCAAATTGTTCTTCATTCTTGTTTTCTGCTATCTCAATACAGTTATTTTTAGTCATCTCTGCATGATTAGCATTTTTTTTCCTTTTGAAATGCTTCCTCAGGATACATTCCTGGAAGTGCAATAAATGGGTCTAAATAGAGTTGAGACATTCTTGTTTAAATGATGAATGCCTTCTTAACATATCCAAACAACCAGTTAATTATGATATACCACAATTCAGATTAATTAAGAAACTAATTTTAACTGTAGAGAAATTATCAAGTCAGCACTTATCAAACCAAATTAAGATAATTTTCAAGACAGGAAGAACCCTGGCCACAGATTAAGATTTGACTAACCAGTTCAACATTGCTACTAACCAGATATATGACCAGACCAAATCCAATTCACTTAACTCACTCTGGCCTTAGTTTCCTACCCTACAAAATGAAGTTCAAAGTCTTTTCTAGATCAAATACTGACTCCATGGGGAATAGAAGCTCTTCTCTTCCAGGTAAATCATCTGAGGGCAAATGACTGATAAAATTCACATATGGTGAGTAAACTTCTCAGAGCAAAGAGCATCTCAGGGTAAACAGTTTCCAAGTCCTGTTATTATGTCAAACTATCATAACGCCTCGGGGCATATGAAGCCAAGGCAAGTGGTTGGTGACCTTTGGGTGGAAGAAGAGAGGTCTCTACTCTTTATACATCAACAAACAACGTAAATGGGTTGAGAATCCCACAGTGTTCTCTTTAGTGTGGACGAACAGGAACCAGGCCACCCTGACCTCATGGTCCAGGGAGACTGCCAGGAAGCCTGAAGAGCCTCTGAATGCTGAGACAGCACTCTTGGCAGCTCTGAGAGGAAGCAGAGATGGCAGTATAATGAGTTAGTGATAAGAAAGAGATGAGAATACAGCAGAGACTGAATGCTGAATTAACCCCTGACTGTCATAGTCAAGCACTTTCAGAAATGGCTGTATAATTATTTCAGAAAGAGCAAACAAACCAAACAACAAACAAGCAATCCCCTCCCACCACAGCCACGCCCACCCCCACACTCCCTCCCACCACAGTCATGCCCACCTCCACACTAGTTGTATTCAAACTTCATTCACTTCAGAGACACTAATACTTAAAAATAAATAATAAACTATAGTGCAAGATGGTAACTTGCCATCAGTGGTAGAGGTCTTGCCTAGCAAATAAAAAACCTAACATTCCATCTACAGCACTGCAAAATACAACTGTATGAATAAATTATGATGTTTTTGCTTCTTAATTACTATTCCTCAGATTCAACTCTGGAGTTTCTTGTCTTTATATTTCTAGTCTGTTGCTCTGGCATGGATGCTGAATCTAAGACCCCAGACTAGAGGTCATCTACAAAGAAAACATAATCAACATCTACAAAGACAATGAATGTTGAACTGTCACCAAACCCAGAGTCTCTGGATTATCCTGACCATCCACTGCCTCCTTTCGATGCAGCCCTCAGAGCTCCAGTTCTGAACTGATGCTTGGCTGGCTATGTGGCCTCTAATTGCCCATCTCTTCACCTCTGTTCACATCTCCTCTAATGCCTTCCTCTGTTTACTGTGGTCTTCCTTGCACTTTGCTCCATGGAAAACCACTTGCTGTGAGCTTTTGAATGCATTTGTCTGGCCTGTACTCAGAAGATTCTTGTTTCTGCGTCTTAGTCTAGTAAATACTTACATGTGCTACCTTTGAAGTTTTAGCTAAAACATCTTGTCTAGGGCCACTTTAGTACTCAGACAGTTATAAATCCATAAGAGCTGTGTGCTTTGAAGTCCAACATTTTATATTGATTTTTATGTTTTAAGTGTTCAGCCAGAATTTGGTAAATAAGTGTTTTGATACACATTGAATATATATATATACATATGTGTGCGTGCTAATAATCATATCACCGATTACTCTCTAATACAAGTAAGTGAGGAAGACAAATGATAAAAGAATGTATAAACCAGTTGCGGGGTTACATTCAACCATGTTTGTACTGAGATTTGTTTGATAGAAATTCATGTAGAGCAGTGGTTCTTGAGCCACCTAATGCTGCAACCCTTTAACACTGTTCCTCGTGTTGTGATGAACCCCCCCCCATAAAATTATTTTGTTGCTACTGCATAACTGTAATTTTGTTGTTATGAGTTGTAATACAAGGTCTTTTGGGGGTTGGGATCCAAGATTGAGAACTACTGATCTAGAAACAAAGCAAAAGGAAACTAGATGGTCTAAGATGCCTTTCCTTTCGAAGGATCTAAATGATTCTAAAAGAAAAGTCCATCAATAACCCCACTCCTAATACAACCCAAGAATTTTTCTTATATTTTTCTTCTCAAGTTGTTTTTTAATTTCATTGATTTGTTTTGTATTAGGGAGGGGGTGCTTACAAGTGTAGAATGCAGAGGACAGCTTGTGAGACTCATTTCTCTCCTCTCACCATATGAGACCTGGAGACTGAACTCAGGTGAGCAGGCTTGAAGAGAAGAGCCCTTATCTACCAAGCCATCCCTCTGGTCCTCTCCTATACTTCTAGCAACCATGAACTCATTTAAATTACCAAATTGTTCTTAAACACATTCTATCACTTCTTAGGAAGTCTAGGACTGATTTACTCCTTAGCACAAGTTATTCTAAATGTGAATCCCTCTACAAAATGACTTGCCTGGAACAGTAGGCACTGAAGAATCATGCTTTGAATGAAGGAGCTCTTCCAGGAATCACTGACACAGTTGAAATGCTAATCTGGGCTCTTGGACATCAGTCCACTGTTGGCTCTGGTTTCCTAGCCCTTTGGAACATCGTCTCCATAGTGAGGACATCCTGGAAAGCTTTGTGAGACAAAGCAAGTTTCAAATGCTGGCTCTGTTATACATAGGCTCTGTTCTATGTCTTTCAAGTAGTTGTCCAACTCAGCTAAGCTTCTGTTGTGTTTTGGTTTTCACCCATAAAAGGGAGAGAATAATAGTAAACTCTCAAGATGTGAGAGCTAAAGTCTAGTGTGCTTTTGGGCTATTCCAGGACTCCAGAGACTTGGTATACATAAATGTAGATTTGCTGGCTACTGCTCCGACCTGAGTGTGGTGAGGGATGGTTGAGTCAAACACAGGGAGCTTGGGAGGTCCAGATGTGTCAGCTGCAGAATCCTGATCTACTGAGGCATATAGTACCACAGCTGCTCCAAGATAAGCATGAACCCCCAGCCTGCCAAAATGAACCCTACCTCTTTGGATTCTGGAGTCTACTTCCTCTTCCAGTAGAGGATCGTTCCTATTCCTAGTGAGTTGAACTGGGAAAAGTTGGTGTGTTCTACAAAACTGCAAAGCATACAAAAACTTTGAACTCTGAGCAAGAAGTGAAATGTCAGAAGCAGGAGTACACCTCTGTAAATGATCAATCTTCCCACCTCACCTTGGAATTAAAGCTCACAGAAAATGTCACTCTCCAAGATTTTAGAGTACCTCCCCCACCTGTGCCATGCTTTACCCTGTTAGATCAGGATTTTGTAGATGGTGCTGGAGAATGTTCTTAAAGCAAGCTTCTAGGACATCCTGGTTTCCAGTGTAGTCTCTGGATGATAGTATTAGCATTGGCAACTTATTAAAAATGCAGGATCCTGGGCTATTGAATCCATAGTTTAAAAGATGATAATAAATACATACAATGTAGAATTTACCATGATACTATTTTTTAATATACAGATAAATAGGTTCAGGTGTGTTCACACTGTTGGGTAGCCCATTTTGGGGACTCCTTTCACCATACCGAAATGGAAAATTGATACCTGTTAGGCAGGTCTCCATCCCCCATCTCAGCCTCTAGCATGCACCCATTTTTAACAAGATTCGCAGCTGGTTCTTATGCCTAATAATGTTTGAGAAGGAGGAACCAAAGTATAAAAAATCAAAAATAATAACAATCCAGAGCTTTGAATGAATTTGGGGAGGCAGCCAGGCCATTTCCATAGGGCAAAGTCAGGGGCAAAATAATGGAAGCCAGTCTGTGGAAACAATGTGAGTCCCTCTTGGTAATTCAGGTACTTGGTCACGCTTGAAAGCATTACTTTAATGATCTCCTATCTCTTTAACCATTGCAATCACCTAAAGACTTTAAAACCATATCATACCTGAGGTCATCTAAAACCATGTAACTTCTAGAGGACCTAGGCACCCAACTTTTTCAGATCTCCCAGAGATTCTAGGAACTCAAGACTATCTATCGATCTATTTTTCTATCTATCTATCTATCTATCTATCTATCTATCTATCTATCTATCTATCAATCATTATATTTGGAGCATGCTGTTTATATGCATGTATGTGTATGTGTAAATATTACACCTCTAGAAAAATAATTAAATTTTTTTTCTTTTGTTTCATTATCTTACCTCTTCCTGGTCTGTGATGCCAGCCAAAGCCACCAGGACAAGAAGCCCAAATTAGCAGATGGGAACAAATTACTCTGATAATTTCCACATCTTCGATTTGCACACCAAATCTGACCATTCTATGCTTGCCTAACCTGCCAGGGACTTTCCCTGTACAAGTCAGAGCTCTGTGTTCACCCATGATTTCAAATTTGCCAGTGTAACTGCCCTTCATCACCACCTATAGACACTGGGCAAGAGTGACTTTTGGAGCATGGATTAATCATGACTCAGCTCATGACTCTTTTCTCTGCATCCTTGGGGCTATTGACATCATCAGCCAGAACACCGATGTGCATGCTGTGGTGGTGAATAAAGACAGTGGGACAGAGAGTCACATTTTAGAGTTACTGTTGTGGAGAGAAGAAAAAGGCTGCCAAGCTACAGAGGATTCAACAGAGCACCGTCATTAGAGGAAAATGGTGGCTCTCGTTTGGACCTTGGAGCTGTTCAATGTTGTATCTGCTCAGCCCTTCTGGCCTGAATGATAGTTCTAGCAAGTCAATGGAGTTGCAAATAAAGCTGCATTTGTCAAAATAGCTCTTATTAAAGGTAATTAATCAAGTACTGTAGATGTAAACCTCTCCTTCATTGTCTGTCTCTCTCTGTCACTCTGTCTCTTTCTGCCACTCTGTCTCTCTCTCTCCATCACTCTCTGTCTCTATCTCTGTCACTCTCTGTCCCTCTCCATGTCTGTCTCTCTCTGTCTCTCTCCATCTCTGTCTTTCTCTGACTCTCCATGTCTCTATCTCAAGATAGGATCTCACTATGTAGCTCTAACTGGCTTGGAACTTGCTATATAGACCACACTGGTCTTGAGTTTACAGAGATCCTGCTGCCTCTGCCTCTGCCTCTCTCTGCCTCTCTCTGCCTCTCTCTGCCTCTCTCTGCCTCCTCTCTGCCTCTGCCTCTCTGCCTCTCTGCCTCTCTGCCTCTCTGCCTCTCT
>NW_022196905.1:176569777-176586246 GCF_008632895.1 Mastomys coucha | reverse complement strand
CTCTCTGCCTCTCTGCCTCTCTGCCTCTCTGCCTCTCCTCTGCCTCTCTGCCTCTCTGCCCCTGTCCCTGCCCCTGCCTCTGCCTCCTCTGTCTCGAGTGCTGGAATTCAAGGTGTGCGTCACCGCCTGTCATTCTTTTCTGTCGCTATACTGTGCTTATCTTCATAGCATCATTTACCACAATTAGCAGTTCATATACTCATCATCTGTCTGCTCTTGCTAAAATAACAGCTGTCTGATTCTGTGTGAGATATGGTTGGTTGGTATTATCTTTTTCTTTCACAGAGTCTCATGGCAAATAGTTGAATGAATGAAACAAATATGCACTCAGTGAACTAAAGCTGTGATCACGTTTTGTGATCATCAATGACCTGGTAACCCCAAACTAACTGTGCCAGCTTCTCATTGTTGTGACAAAATATACAAGATAAAAATATCCAAGATAATTTCTACAGAAAAGGGCTATTTTGGCCCATGGATTTGGAGGTTCCGGTTCATAATCAATTGGCCTGTTGCTTTGGGTCTGTAGGAAGGCCTGTCATGATGGAACAAAAGCCTCATTTAATAGCTAGAAAGAAAAAAAATAAGGAAGGTTCTGAAGTCCCACTGTCCCTTCCAAATGCTAGCCTCCAAAGCTCACCTTCCACAAGGCCCTGCCTCTCAGAGTCCCCACTACTAGCCAATAGTACCACCATGCCAAGTCTTCCATGCAGTGGTCTTTGGTGGCCAATACCCAAATCACTGCACCAAGACAGAATGCTCTTGAGAGACTGCTAATCCTTTAGAATGGAAAGGATTGCCATGGTAGAAGGAAACAGTGTTTGTGAGGGGGAAAACCTGCTTGCAGCAGTCAGATCAGTGGAAAGTAAGCTCTGCTTTCCCTGCGGAACATGCTGATACAGGGTAGCCTGGAACACATGTTAACTCATGTCTATAATTTGCATATTTCTGCTCATCATTTTGTCAAATCTCCTGCCCTTGGTTTCATGGTAGCTCTTCTTTTCTTATCATGATAAGTGCATTCACTCCCTTTAACACTATAATAATTGATTTATTTTTTTAAAAAAGCACACACTATGCAATAGATTTCATTCTAACATTGCATTGAGAGTTCTTGTAACTATTAAAAGCTGAAAGATGTATTTAATTTATTTCTCAGCACAAATATAAATACCTGCTTAGACAGCAATCTTGCTGTGGGTTTTGCTCTGATCTTGGCATTCAGTTCCGTACTCAGACAGACACATGAGCCTAGACCAATTTTCTAGGTCTTAGAAGAGTGAAATAATTCACACTGGACATAGTGGTTGTTCCCTGAATATTTCTTACAGTGATACATCTTTATAAAAATATCTCTTAAAGACTTAATGCTTGGCGGACCTCACAGCAAAGTTAATGGGAGTCCTTGAGAACATTTAGGACTAGCTACTTAACCTGCTGCCCTACTGTGTTCTCAGCCTGCTTAAATTTCATCTGTCTTAAAGAGAACAGTGTAGCCAGCCTTCTTGGGCCTTGGAGTTCCCATATAATCAGCCATAACAGCCTAAGCTAAAGTATAGTTTTAATCTTAAGTTATGTACTCTTCCACATTCCTGACCCAAAATAATGTATGTGTGCACAAGTGCATTGTGGTAAGCACTTTACTGAAAGCAGCCAACATGTTGGAAACAACTTGTATAGAATAAATATCCAACAGACATGCTGGAAGCAGCCTAAAGATACAGCTTGATAATGTCTGTTCACAGTACTGAGTACATCCAGGTCAGCTAGTGTCTTAGTCAGGGTTTCTATTCCTGCAACAAAACACAATGACCAAGAAGCAAGTTGGGGAACAAAGGGTTTATTCAGCTTACCCTTCCACATTGCTGTTCATCACCAAAGGAAGTCAGGACTGGAACTCACACAGGGCAGGAGCTTGAAGCCAGGAGCTGATACAGAGACCATGGAGGGGTGCTGCTTACTGGCTTGCTCAGCTTGCTTTCTTATAGAATCCAGGACTACCAGCCCAATGATGGCACCACCTTCAATGAGTTGGTCCCTCCCCCTTGATCACTAATTGAGAAAATGCCTTACAGATGGATCTCATAGATGCATTTCAAGGGAGGCTCCTTTCTTTGTGATAACTCCAACTTGTGTCAAGTTGGCAAACAAAACCAGCCAGGACAGTTGGGGTCAGTTAAATAACTTCTTTCCTTGTAAAAGTCCACTAGAGATTTCTGTAAAGAGTCCCTCATCCCTTTCCCATGGCATGCTTTCTCTGCTATTTCAGTAAACACAGAACATCCCTTTGTTGTGGATAGGCACAGATCCAAGCACAGGTTCAGAAGAGATGCAGGAAGACTAGACATGCAACCTGAACAGTCATCAGATAAGCATGCGCATGCACAACAGACAGAGTACAGACAGACCTGTAGCTACAAACCACAAACAGACAGAAGACACAGAGAGAGAAGTGAAGAATTCAGATTTGGGGCTCTAGGTCAAATTAGTCTACAAGAGCACTCTGTTTTCATTCCTTAATGTGAATGTGCTCACTTTGGTGCCTCTGAGGTTATCTTCAGTGCATCAATCAATGCAATTTTTGCATCCCTCCAAGCAAATTCTCTCCCTTGTCCTCTGAGATACTACTAGGTGGCTAGACATACGTCCCATACATACTAGGAAAGTGCTCTACTACTAACCTGCATCTCAAGTAAATTCGATGAGACTGCCTGGCTAGCAAGACCCAGGATTTTCCTGTCTTAATTTTTTAAGCATTGGGTTACTTCCACAAACCACCCTACTTGGTCTTTTATATGGGAGCTGAGGAGTAGAACTCAAGTCTTCATGCTTATGTGATAAACACTGACTGACTGAGCTGGATTTTTTTATATATAACCTTTTAGATACAGTTTCATCTGCTAGACAATATTATTTATTAAATTTTTTCATGCAATATTTTTTGATCATAGCATGCTGTGCTATGCTAAGGTATAGTATGTTATGCTATGCTTTGCTGTGCTGTGCTATGTACATCCATACTGTTCTGTGAACTTTTTCTTGTGTGAGTCCGTGTGTGAGTGAGTGTGTGTGTGTGTGAGTGAGTGTGTGTGTGTGTGTGTGTATGTGTGTGTGTGAGTGAGTGTGTGTGTAAGATTCTCATCTTGTAAAGTGATTCAATGGTTGATCCAGTATTCATTACATATTATGAGACTTCAGTGATTTCCACAGTTTGATACTCTGGTTGGGTGGAGCATGCTTTGTACAACCAGAAAATGATAAGCCTAGATAAACAAATGTCTGTTGAATTGCTGCATTGTCCTGGGCTTTATGTTTCCAGATTTAACAGGGATAAGATGGCCTGAGGAGGCGGAGGGGAGAACAGAGCACACTGTTCTCTTCCCAGTCCTGGATGCCCATCCTCTTCTGTGTATCCTCCCCCAAGCCCCGTCCTGCTTCCTCCAGGCCGTCCTCTCCCAGCTGAGCTGTTAGCAAAGGGTGGAAAACATCACTGAACAGGTTAGGCCAGAACACAGGATGGTGGGTTGGGAACATGCTCTAGATTTCACAATTTCAATTTCGTGTGGCAAATTTCTTGAACATTCTTTCCCCAGGCCTATGAGAGTACAGTCCGAAACATAAAGTGTGATTGAGGGTGGCAATCTGACAAGCCGGAGTACATTTAGTTACTGAAACTCTGAGAAACAAAGAATATTAAATAAATAAACATTTCACAAAAATCAAGGAATCTATGTACACATATGTGTAGAGTGTGTGTGTGTGTGTGTGTGTGTGTGTGTGTGTGTGTGTTTGGAAGATGCACCAAAAGGCATAGTTAGGTTTTTTTTATTCTCTAGCAAAAAATCAGAAGACTGTACTAGCAAGAAAGACTATAATAGAGTTGAGGCTACAATGTCAGAACACTGGCTATATATTTAGTTTTCTCCTCTCCTTTGTTTTTCTCCTTCTCCACATGCCGGAGACTGAGCTCAGATCCTTAGACATGCTAAATATAAGCTCTGCCACTGAGATCCATCGCTAGCCTAAGTTCTGATGAAGAAATCTATATACCTACTTTCTTTAATAAATATCTACACCATGCATGGACAATCGTGGACTAAAGTTCCTACCAACTTTTCTTATTTCCTGCCTCTAGAGGCTCCCGATCTTCTGGATCAGAAAGGGAGTCTCCCCTTTCTGTTATTGGGTTAATCATGTCCCCAGGCAGAAAAGGATTTAAGTAGATTGGCATAAAAACCAGAGGGAGTGATGTCTCATGCTCTTTTGTATTTTGTTTGTTATTGTTGTTGTTTGGTTGGTTTGTTGTTTGGCTTTTATTTGTTTGGGTTTTTTTGTGTTTTTTTGTTTGTTTGTTTGTTTGTTTTTGCTGTTTTGTTTTGTTTTGCTTTGCTTTTCAGTATCAGGGTTCTGGTGCTCAAAGTGCTCAAGTGGCTATTTGTGGGACTCAGGATAGCCTAGAATATTTTAAGCCAAAGAAATCCGAAAAATGGCAGGAGCGGGATTACCATTCTAACTTGCACAAGACCTTTCCCTTGAAGCAGACTGTAAAACTCACTTAAGATATAGCCTCCCTATTCCCAGAGAGAAGGAAGATGTTCACTCTGAACACGCCAAGAAGAATCTGAACTAACAAGCCTTACCAAACCTCCACCTCCAAGTTTATTGCCTGTAGATCATACCTCCTTTGTCTAATCACACATCTCCATAGCTAGCCACCTTTAAATGAAACATGGCAGTTAAAAAAATATAGAAATCCATCCCTTTCTTCAAGTCTCCACTTCCTTGAGAAGGCTCTCATGTCATATAAAGTTGTTTAAAATTTGTAAATGTTCCTCATGTTCATCTGTCTTCTGTTATAGACACTTTCCATTAAGACCTTCCTAAGCTAGGATGGAATGTTATTTCTTTTCTCTACACTTCTGTATTGGCTACTTTCACCAACGCTGTGAGCAAATGCCCAGCATGGACTACTTAAGAAGGGAAAGATTTGATTTGACTCACAGCTCCACGGGACCCTGTCTATGATCACTTGACTCCATGCACTTAGAAACAATATCAGGGTACTGGGTGTGGGTGGAGCAAGAGAACTACTCCCTTTATGGCTTCAGACCAAGGACATGGAAGAAGAAAGATTTTGCTTTTTCCTTGCTTGCCCTTACTCTTGCTGCCAAGTTCATCTAGTCTGTGGCTGAGGCATTTCTTCACTGGCATTAGAACCTACCTCTTTGGGATTCCATTATATACTGGAGGCCAACTGGGATATTCAGCCTTATGGACTGGATGAGTGTTGGATTCTTGGACTTTCCACCAAGACAATCATTGTTGGGTTAGCTGAAACCATAGCTGTAACTCTAGTATATGTACATAATAGATACATGATTTGGTAGATATGTAGAGATTCATTGTATCTGTTCTGTTAGAGGACATTGTGAAAAACTGTGAACATGGTATCTAAGTTCCAGTAGAGGCACCAGGATACTGAAGCTAGCCAGGACTACCAGCTATTTTCAGAGAATAAATAGGCACAAGAGGAGCTGGCTCAAGAGACACGCTATATGTGTTGAAGGTGGCAGAGCTTGGAAGAGAGGACCAACCAAGCCCACTGGAGTACAGCTGATGCCATCATGAATCCTGGATGCTGCACATTGAGCTAAAATATTTGATGCTTTCCCTGCTGCAGTTTGGTCTTATTTTGATCCAGGCATTCTCTACTAGTTCCTGCATTCCTTCCGTTTGGAATAAGAATGTTTATTCTGTGTCACTGTATGTTATAAATGCATGATTTTTTCATTTGTTTTATGAGAGTTTATAAGTAGTAATTTGTCTTGATACTCAAAAGAGACTTTGAACTCTAATTTGAGACAGGGTCTCACAATGTAGCTTTGGCTGTTTTGAAGCTCACTGTGTAGACCAGGCTGGCCTTGAACTCACAGAGGTCTGCCTGCTTCAGCCTCATGTGTGCAGCAATTAGAGGCGTGCACCACCATGCCCAGGTTGAACTCTACCTTTTGACTAGTGTTGAGACTGTAAGACTATAGGGACTGTTGAGGCTAGAATGGATGCATTTTTGCATTATGAGATGGCCATGAGCTAATAGAAGTCAGAACAAGACTGGTATAGCTTAAAGTGATATGTCTGAATAGTAAGTTGATAAGGGGTCAATTTGTGCTAGTTAATTCCCACCACAACTGATTGGATTAATAAACACTAAGGCATTTTTGTGAGAGTTGTTCTAGAGAAGTTTAACTGAGAGGACTTACTCTGAACATGGTGACACCATCCCGGGGGCAGAAGTTTTGGACTGAATAAAAAAGGGAAAAGTGGGACCCAGGCGATGATGATTCAGGCCTTTAATTCCCCACAGTTAGCAGGAAGAGGCAAGAGGATCTCTGTGAGTTCAAAGCTAGGCTGGTATCCAATGAGCACCAACATTTTCTGTCTTTGCCTCCTGACTGAGGATACAAACGATGTGAACAGCGATCCCCCTGCTCCAGCTTCTGTATCTTCCCAATCACTCTGCCCAATCTTAAGGTGTGATCCAAACTAAAGAAAGAAACTTCCTTGGTCTGCTCACATCTGCCATGTATTTTATCAGAGCAAAGAGAAAGTAGCCAATGCGGTCTGAGGCTTAGTCAATGGAATGTAAGCCAAAGTGCTGCCTTGCCACTCGAATCTGACTGACTCCCGAGGGACCTTCCAGTATGTTTTTGTGTCTGCTTGCTGAATGGTGGAAATTCTCAGGATGGAATCAGATAGAGCCATACGGGAACTCCAATTCCCATATGAAAGATATCTTCCAGAACCATCATTAGAGCAGGAACATGAACTCATCAGTTGCATGAAGAGGTCAGTTTATACTGTATTATCACTCAAAGTCTAGGGTTGTTGGTCACAATGTCAACCTTACCTGACTAATTCACTTCTTACCTCGGATCTTTCCTCAAAGGCACTTTTTACTGTTTGGACATGTTTGGGTTGGGCTTTCTGTTGTTGTTGAGAATTTGATACCCCATCCTTTTCTGAACCCCACTTCATAGTTGCACTGCGGCTTTTTGGTTATCTGTTCATTCAGTTCCCTCCTCGCATTCAAAGCCATCATTCTGAGAGAGAGGATCCTGTTTTGTTAAGGGCTTAACTGGCAATTCTGATTGGACGCTTTTATCCATTTCCTTTATTCACTAAAATAATGCATTGTTTCTCTGCTGCAAATGTCTCTCCATTTAAGGATTGAGCATAATCGCCTTTGTGTGTATTCTGATCCTAGCTAATAACTTAATGCTTCCTGATTACCTAATAAAAGTTCTAGCAGCCAATTATGTTGAGTAATATCATAAGGTATGAAAAGGGGTAAATTAGGCCAAAGTCCCTCACCCTTGTTTGGGGGATCTGTGCACTCGTATTTCCTTCAACTTTAACAGGAATTGAGTGATAAACTTGGGAATTGAGTGATAAAGGTTAAGGAAACAATAAAGGATCCAACTTCTGCAAAGCAGTGTCTATATAGAGCAAGTCATATCTTGTTTTATAAGGATCACACCCTTGCCATAATCTTATTCACAAGTAACTTAAATATTGAGGACGAGTCAAAAGTCTTCATGAACAAGTTCCAGGTCTTAGGCATGCCAACCACATGCTCTATCTCCTAAGAAGCCTTCCTCCCTCGCTTCCTTCCCCCCTCCTTCCTTCCTCCCTCCTTTCTCTCTCTCTCTCTCTTTCTCTCTCTCTCTCTCTCTCTCTCTCTCTCTCTCTCTCTCTCTCTCTCTCTCTCTCTCTCTCTCTCTCTCTCTCTTTCTCTCTCTCTCTCTCCTGTGTATGCACATGTGAGTGTGTGTGTAAGAGTATATTGTGGGTGTATGAGTGTGTGTGTGTGCATGTGTGTGTATGTGTGTGTAGGTGTGTGTGTGTAGGTGTGTGTGTGTATGTGGGTGTGTGTATGTGGGTGTATGAGTGTGTGTGTATGTGTGTGTGTGTATGTGTGTGTGGGTGTAGGTGTGTGTGTGTGTGGGTGTGTGTATGTATGTAGGTGTGTGTGTGTGTAGGTGTATGTAAATGCAAATGTATGTACTGCTTGCAGAGACTAGAGAACAACTTCAACTTGGGCACAGTTTACTTTATAGTGGGTGTTTTGTTTTTTGTTTTTTGAGGTAAGATTTGTCAGTGGCCTACATCTCACTTATCAATTTGGTTATCTGGTGTTCTGTATGATATAGAGAATGATCTATGATAGTCATACTTTTCATCTTCAGTGAGTGAGTTTATCAAGTATAGAGTAAACCAAAGGTGAAGAATAAGTAACAAGTGGTGGATAGATGAGCAGATTCTTACATTATTATGCCTGACACTCAAAATCTCCAGTAGAAATCTGCTGAAGAAGTCCCTTTAAAGAAGTCAGTTGATGTTCCTGATGGGGTCCTAGAGAGAGCAGAGTGCCCCGCCCCCAGTAAAGCTTCCAGGTAAAAGAACCCAGAACAGCAGGAAGGTAACATCATCAAATTAGGAGCTTAGAAACACACAGAAGAAACTGACTGGGGAAGCCTCTTTAAAAGAATCAGCTGGAGTTTTCTGCGAGCCACAGAGCAGGGTGTCCCTGTGGATGAGAGTCCAAGTCGAAGAATGATGACAAACAGAGATATCCTCACCAAATGAGGCATCTTTCAGAAACTGACTTGGGAGGTTGAGTCAGTCAGCTGGAGTTCCTTATTAAGCTTTTTATCCACGACAGAGCTTCTCATGTCTGATCTTTCGTTTTCTCTTTCCCGCTGCAGACATCCTTTATAACATGGGACAAATGATAGTAATTTCTGTTGGAAATTGTCTTCCAGCTGCACTCACGGATGATGATTGCACTCATGAGTCATTTTACTCTTCTGTTTCCTCCCTGTCACAGAGTTAGTGGGACCAGACCATCTCCTGTTGAATTAATTATTAATTAATTAATTAATCTCCGCATGGGTTTGAGACCCACCTCAATGGTTTATGTTCCTGAGTGAAAGACATTCAAAGCCTTTATATTTTAATCTGCCTTCTGCTGCACACTAGCTGGGCAGTCACCTAGCTTCCATACTGCTAGAATCCTTCTCCTGCCAATAATTCCGACTTATTGTTTACTAAATTCTATGTTCTATCTTGCCTGCTCTAGATCCAATGGCTCAGTTCTCTGGGCCTTGCTCTCCCTGCTCCTTCACATGGTGGCTAGACCTCTCCATCTGCCCTCTTCTCAGGCATGGCAGCTCTCCTCTCCTCCACACTCTCCCTGCATGAGGGTTCTCCTCTCCTCCTGGTCCTAAGCCCAGGGAAATACTAAAATTCCCGCCTCTGTCCTCCCAAACTATTGGCTACTGGCATCTTTACCAATCAGAACCAACTGGGGGCAGGTTTCCAGACGCTACATGCAGACTCTCTCATGTAACCAGTTTTTAGGGAGAACATAATTTGGGGGGAACGTAATTAGCATTTGTAATGCAAGCAGCTACTTCCCCAGATAAGGGGCCTTGGAAGATTCGTTGAACCAAACATGTTTGGGTCTAAAATGATGGTGTGGGGTGCTAGGATACCCTGCCTCTGTAGTCAACTTCTCAGTGAGCTCAAACAGCCCGTGACAATGTACTAATAGAATGTACATTACAACCGGCTAGCCAGCTAGCCCCCGTCTCTCACTTCCCACATCTGAGATTGCAAATGCCTGTTTTTTCTTATGAAGCTTCTGGACATTAAACTTGAATCCTTACGCTTCATAGCAAGTCTATGTCTACTGAGCCATCTCTGCAGCCCCAGAGCTTTATCTTCTCATGGTCTTCTTACTCACAACCTATCCGAGGAATCCTCTCAGTGCCCCCTGCTTTGTCAGCCTTGATGTATGAACCCAGTACCACACAGCCAACTGTCTTAATAACAAAAAGGGAATTAGGACTAGTAGATTAATTCCCCTCTTGTTTCCTATCTCCATTTCATGGGGCACTGAAAGTACATTAATCATTAAGACGATGTCTCCATTTCCAACGAACTTGAAGTCTGGCGAAGGAGACACATAGATTTCCATTTAACAGAGTTAAGAAGACTCCTAGGAAAAAGTTATACACTGGCCACTGTGGAAGGGCTGTTAAGAGTCACAACGTCCAATTTGAGGGATGTCAGAGGGAAAGTGGTGACCAAGCTCAACCTCAGTGTTTGAACAAAAAGCACAAGGAAGGAAACGGTGGGAGCTGGTGAGTAGGTGGTGTAAAAGCATTTCGGGGGGAGGCAGAAAGGTCGGGACTTAGGAGAAGCTTCCAAGGGTGGGTCTGAATTATTTATTTCTATTAGAATTTAAGTTCCCTGAGTGCAAGAACATGATCTGCTTTGCCCACTAATGCGCCTTTACTATTGAGCACAATTCTTGGCACCTAAATGTCAAAAGTAGACACTCGGGCATGAGTCTCATCAGATGCGTATCTCTGACACAATCTTTTGGCAAGTGAGAAAGACTGGTGGCAAGAGCAGTCCTGAGCCATATGCAGTTGTCCAGGTATTGAACGCAACATGATCTCCAAGTAGTTATGAGAACAGGATTGGGACAAATGGACATATCTGATAATCAGCAAGCCAAAGATGCTTCTCAATACAGGAGGACAGACAGAGTGGGGGTGAAAAGATGGTGGAAGAGATGTTTATTTGTTTGTTCATTTCATTTGTTCATTCATTCATTCATTCATTCGTTCATTCATTCATGTAAACCTGGCTAGCCTTAGACTCACAAAGATCTACATACCTCTGCCTTTCACATGCTGGAATTAAAATTGTGTGCCACCGCACCTGGCCCTGGAAGTCTGATTTTAACAAATGTTTCTCCATTTTGTCCCTGCCATTACCTACCTTTGTCCTTCGGGGACTCTCTAAACAAGTATGTTCAGCTCAGATTCATATGGGTATATTCATTCAAGTCACCTCTATATAATTTTGAAATTATATGATTTAGGAGATTATAATTAAAATGTTTTTATGAGCAATTATCCTAAAATTGCATGCAAGTCACTCTTATCGGCTCTCCCATAACTCTTCTGTGCTTTGTAGTTCCCATTGTTACTTTCTATTTCAAATTCTTCATGACAATCTATACAAGTATTCTCTTACATTTGTTGTAGTGTAACAAATGTAAGTTTTGGACAGTGTAAAAAAAAACATGAAGAGGAGGAGAAAAGGTGACCTATCATATTCTTACCCAAGACTGGCCACTATAGAATTGATATACATTGTATATACATTTACAGAAATTATATCAAAGATCAATTTATATGATCGTGTATGGTTTTGTTTTTCTCCACTTAACTAGGATCACAATTATTTTCTCCTATTAATATAAACACTCTCTTATTAGCCACAGTATTGACTGTTACATGATTGTATCCTTAAAAGATTCATTTACTTTATATATAAAAATGATGCATATGATTTGCCTGCATGAATGTATGTGGAACACATGCTGGATACTGGAGAGGTCAAAAGATTGTGTAGATCCCTGCAACTGGAGTTGCAGACGGTTGTGAAATGCCATGTGGATCCTGGCAATGAATCACAGGGTATTTGCAAGAGTGGACTATACACTCACACACTGAGCCGTCTCTCTGGACCCAAATTGTAACATTTTTTAAAGCACATCTTACTGTAATGCTTATATATAGGACACTTCTAAGTTTTTATTATTAAAACATATTGTGAGCTATTTATTTGGCTCAAAGACTTTATTATTAGCTACTTCTGGATATTAGACTCACCAGACTAAAAGGAATGAATAATTTGAGGATCTCAATACTGCCTTCCAAAGTACTTCCCCAATCATCCAGCAATTAGTATATTGTCTTTGACATCATCACCATCACCATCATCATCACCATTTAGGTACTAGGGGTTGAACTTTAAAAAGTCTTGTACATGCTACAAAACTGACTCTAATACAAAGCTACACTCGCAGGCCATAATTAGTGTATGTGAGACCACTTTTCCCACAATGTACTTGAAAACACAGGTCTGGTGATTTGTTTTGCTTTTGTTTTTAAAATGAGTACTACTTAGCTTACTCTTTTATTCTATTCCACACCCTGTTGATAATAAAAACAAAACAAGCTAATTCTAATTTTTTTAAAGATTTATTTATTATATTTATATGATACACTGTAGCTGTATTCAGACAAGCCAGAAGAGAGCATCAGATATATTACAGATGGTTGTAAGCCACCATGCGGTTGCTGGGAATTGAACTCAGGACCTCTGGAAGAGCAGTCAGTGCTCTTAACCACTCAGCCACCTCTCTAGACTGCTAATTCTAATTTTTAAGCCATGAAAGAAGAGTGTATGATTGGAGAAGCTCACATCAGGCAATTAACTAGTGGTAGTTACAGAGAGGTGAGTATGCTAGAGTTAAGCTTCTGGGGCAGTGGTTGGAGTCCCAGGGATCTCTGTGTAATCTCTGGCAGGATTGTGCTTACAGGGCTTCACAGGAGCACAAAACAAGCACAAACTGGCTCTCAGGCCATTTCTGATGACCATGGTGTTTAGCTGGCAGCTATTTCTGGAGATGGTTGGACTGCGCCTCTCATTGCCGTTCCTTCCAAAGAGTCCGACTTTCTTCCGGGTCTTCCTTCTTTCCCTTTTGTCTTTCATTTTCTTCAGTTTATTCAGCTATGTCCAGGTGTTGCTTCTTGCTACTAACTGGTCTTGTGAATCCAGAAATAGAATCTTCTATTGATGCTACAAAGAATTCTTCATCATCATCATCTCTTTACACCGACTCTTCCTCCCTCTTCCCTCACTTGATGGGATGTTGGTGTTAGATGTATGTACTGGACCAGATATTTAAAAAGATTAAGGAGTTATAAACTTGTAGGCATAGTAGTGACTATGTGGCTATTTTGTTTTAAAAATCTTTACTGTTAAAAACACACACTTTTCTTTTTAAAACCCCTACTTAAAACCCCTTCCTTTTGGGGGATGTATATATTCTTTAAAATGTGTGAGACCTTTTCCCTGTCTCTTCCATGTTTTCATCTCTCTCTGTTCTGTATTGCGTATTTATGACACTATTCATTTGAAGTTCTTCCTTGTTTTAGACTGAGTCTCATATAGCTCAGTCTAGCCTCTACCTCACGAGGGAGTTGAGGACCTTGATTCTGTCTGCCATCCGCCGACCTCACCCCCAATGCTGAGATTACACTCTGTGCCACACACCTGGTCCCTGTTCTAAACTTCTTGAAAACTCTACATCCTGAGCTACTTTTAGACAACCCACTCTTTTGTTTTTCTGCTGTTCCCATCTGCTGCCAAAGGTGTCGCGTGTATTATTCTTAGAGTTGGCTTTTCCTAAAAACTGAGAGAGTCTCCATTCGTGATCTTTCCAGCTTTTCGATGTCTTAATGCAATCCAGATAACCAAGCCCAGCATTTCTAGAAATAAAACATTCTCCGCTAATATTGTTTTGCATTGTAAGTAACAGAAGGCAGGATAACTAGAGAGGTTTATTTTTTTTTGAGGGGGTGGAAGTGTAGCTCAGTGATGGACGGGGAGCCTAAAGCCACAGGACCTTTGTGTCATGCCCTGTAGCCCCTCCTCCAAAGACTTTTCCTTTAGGAGTGTGACAATCAGAACGTTAGTAGGTGGCTTCTTGAGTCTATAGAATAATAAATTATTCATTATTAATAATGACAAATACTTTCAAGCTCCATCCTTGTTTGTTACACTATGAAATACCAACTGCTGCTGCTCCCTACCCCCCACAGCTGATACCCAGTGCACAGAGTATCAGAGGAGCCAGGGGCACAGATGGGGGCCTCTGCTAGCACTCAATCACCTGACCTTAGGCCTCCATTTTCCAAGCCTAAAATGAGAAGAGTGACCTCTGATCTCTGAAATAAGAAGGCCAATTTAGTTCAAGATTTAATCTAGCCTCTTTCAGAGTTAATAATCTGAGCTAATCATACTTCAGCACCTGTCCCTAGAGATGAGAACAGCAGGCTTATCCAGTTACAAGAACTGTTTGTTTGCTTCTTAATTAAATTTTCCCTAGTCCAAAATAATAACGTTAATGACCATAATAGTAGTAGTAGTAGTAAAAGAGCTAGCAACAACATGAAAACTTAAATCAATATAATGATATCAAACAACATACTGGCATTTTAAAACAAAATGAAGAGAATCGAGATAAACACTCATAAATTATTCAGTGCTATCTGTGGCTGGGGGACAGTGTCTACGTAAGACAAACACGGTAGTGGCCCAAGATGAAGGAAGCATTGATGGCTCATCAAGCTCACACTTTCATCACTTCATAGCAAGCCAAAGAAAGTTTTCTTGACCTTGTCTTAAGAACACGTTTTCACATTTGAACAATTTGTTTTTAAGTAATCGGTTACTTACTTCGCATTACTGGGGCTCAATTTAACCCACGTCCTTGCGTCTACTACACAGGCATTCTACCACCACGCTACACTGTCCCAGTTAGGGCTCCTGTTGCTGTGATGAAACACCACGACCACAAGCTGGGGAAGGAAAGGTTTCTTTGGCTCACACTTCCACACTGTAGTCCATCCTTGAAGAAAGTCAGGACAAGAACTAAGAAAGGGCTGGAACCCTGAGACAGGAGCTGATGCAGAGGCACGGAGGGGTACTGCTTCCTGGCTTGCTCCCTGTGGCTTACTCAGCCTGCCTTCTTATAGAATACAGGATCACCAGCCAGGGATAGGACCATCCACAGTGGGGTAGGTCCTCCCCCATTTATCACTAATTTTAAAAATGCCGATAAATAAATAAGAATAATATTTTTTTTAAAAAGAAAATGTCTTACAGACATACCTACAACCTGATCTTATGGAAGGCATTTTCTTAGCTTCTGTCAAGTTAACATAAAACTATCCAGCACATATACATGTTTTAAGCTGAGGCTTCACTAAATTTCTGGGGCTGGCCTTGAACTCACTCAGTAGACCAGGCAGGCATTGAGCTTATAACCCCCCAGCCTCAGCCTCCTAGCACAGGGGTTATAGGCCTATGCCACAAGGCCCAGCTTCTCCCGTAGATTTCAAATTCATTTTCTAGGGTTGCTATGGCAACCACAACAAACAGAATGGTGTAGAGAATTAGAATCATGCCAGCAATGATGCTGAGGACCTGAAGTCTCAGCTCCTCAGAGTTTGAAGTAGGAAGATCACGTGAGCCCAGGAATTCTCAGCCATTGTAGGTAAGGGAGTCAAATTCCATTTCAGTATCAGTGACAAAGGAAAAGAACAGATGGCAAAACGTAAATGAGAAATGAAACATGTAAAAAAAGAAGGAAGGACAGAAGGAAGGAAGGAAGGAAGGAAGGAAGGAAGGAAGGAAAAGAAAGAGAAAGAAACACGTTCTTTCAAGTTCAGGAGGATCGAGGTAAAAAAAAAAAAGATCAGGGTTCGTGAGGCTCGCAGAGTGAATCTATTGCAGGCCTGAGCATTGGAAGCTGCTGGCAGCCTTCAGTGCACATTAGCCTGGCACCGTATAACCAGTCCTCTTGCTTGTCATTACATGACTTTACTCTGTGTTCATGTGTGTTTCTGTGTCAAATTTCCCCGCCCTCTCTCTTCCAAAGACAGCAGATACTGGAGGGATTTAGGGCCCACCCTAAGCCAATATGACCTCATCTAATCTTGCTTCAATCTGCAAAGAGACACTCCCCATTTTCCAAAAGATCACATTCATCTGTACCAAGTTAGGTCTTGAGCAAATCTCTGCAGGACCTCGATGCCACCCACAGGAGACCTTGTCAATGCCTGAGAGATAAGCCAGCAATTCCATCATCCAGTTGCTCTGCTCACGGAGGATGTAGCCCTCCCCTCATCCGCTCCTCAGCACCACTGTCCAGGAGGCTGGCTTCTGGGGGTGGGGACAAGGGTGGGGGTGGGGACAAGGATGGATGGGGTGGGGACAAGGGTGCAGGTAGGGACAGGGGAGTGGGGAGAGGATGGGAGTGGGAACAAGGGTGGGGGTGGGATTCATCTCACCAATGCTCTGAACTGCCCAGGGGCATATTAATTAATAACAATAACTGGAACAACAAGTTATTTGTAGAAGAAATAGAAGAGACTCTGTCAGCATTTATTGCTAACCAAAGTTCCCTGGAAGGATACCAGGTTTCATTACTGTGAGCAGCTCCTCTCTGCTGCCTACGTGTAAGGTTTTGGCATGGAAACCTAGCTACATCCATCCACACTCTGGATTCCTCTTTGAAGAAGCTGCCATTTTTTTTTGCCTTTGGATTTTAGCTAAAGTACATAGTGGAGCTGTTTTCTGTGCAGAACTCCAGAAAGGACAATGAAACAATAGAGAGGCTGGCCCAGAAGTTCCTCCTCCCAGACCTTGAACTAGTTTTAATACCATACATCTAAATGAGTCAGAGTCTATATTAGTCTGGACTTCTTTCCTTTTCTTCCTTTCTTTTCTTTTTTTTCTTTCTTCCTTTCCCTCCTTTT
>NW_022196905.1:176565652-176569679 GCF_008632895.1 Mastomys coucha | reverse complement strand
GTAGACCAGGCTGGCCTCGAACTCAGAAATCCACCAGCCTCTACCTCCCAAGTGCTGGGATTAAAGGCGTGTGCCACCACCGCCCGACTCCTTTCCCTCTTTCTTTCTTTGATTACTACAACAAAATAGTTAAGGCAGTGTATTTATAAAGAAAAAAGATACTTTGTCACCCACAGTTCTAGAAGATGGAAGTCCAAATAGCGTATGGCAGGCTCTGAGAAGTCATTTGCCCACCTAGGCTGCATCCCATTAGGTGAGAGAAGTGTGTGCAGTCTCTCTTCCTCTCCTTAGGAAGAGGAATCAATGATAGTGGCTCCACTCTAGTGACCTCATCTAATCTATGCCCTTTTAGAGAACGCTCGTGAGAGCTAGGGAGATGGTCCGGGGGTAAAAGCGCTAGCCAAGCAAGCCTGGCAAACCGAGCTCAGGTTCCCAGAACCCATATAAAAAGCCAGATGCCGTAGCACAACCCCAGCCATTCCTGCATGTCTCTACGGGGTGATGCTGATGGAGACAAGAGAATATCTAGACACCCACGCCTGACTATTGCATAGGAAGAGAGACCCTGTCTCTAAAACATGGTCTAAAGGTAAAGATAGATGTCAGAGGGTTGTCCTAAGACCTCCACATGCCTGGTTGTCCTCTGACCTCCACATGCATGGGGTGTCATGAACGTGCCTCCGCCTGCACACACAAACAAGCACATGCCATATATAGAGACACAAACACAACTACACAGAGTGCTCATGATGGGGTCCTATTTGTGTTAAGTTTCCACTTTTTACATACCATTTGCACAGACTTTAGAGATTAAAGTTTTGTATGTGTTCAAGAAAATGAGATATTCACACTATTACAGGGCCAAAGAATGTTGGGGAAAAACTCAAGACCCTCAAGGCTCAGGCGAATTTAAATCCTGATCTCTGGAATTTAACCCCCGGAAACAGCTGCCTCTCTCCTTTTCTTCCTGGTACACAGGCTGGCTGTCATAGGGAGGATGAAAAGGGAGCCTGTACCATAGGGTGTGGCAGAGGGGTTTCGGCAAGGCTGTAAGCAGAAAGGGTGCAGCCCTTGGTATGTGGGTATGGGCGCTGGTGGGGACACTGGCCAGGGCAGTGCAGTACAAGAGCACCTTCAGGAACTTCTGGGCCGAGGACTGATGTAAGAAAGCTCCAGCAGATGGGCATGAGTGGATTTATGTCTGAGCAAATGTGAGTCAATTCTGTTCCACAAACAGATATGAAGATTGTTTTCTTTTTCTTTTTTTTAAATGGGGCTTTTAAAAGTTTTTTTTTTTTTTGAGATTATAATTACAACTTTTTCCTTTAATCTCATGCCTCCCACTAGGTCAAAGGTTCTTAACCTGTGGGTCACAACCCCTTTGGCAAACTTCCATTCCCAAAATTCTTTGCATTATGACTCATGACAGTAGCAAAAGTACAGTTCTAAAAGGACAACAAAAGTGACTGTGTGGTTGGGTTTCACCACAGCATAAGAAACTGTATTGAGGGGTCTCGGCTTGAGGAAGGCTGACAATCGCTATGTCCTCCTTGCTAGCTTTGAAATTAGGGAGTCTTTTTCTTAATTGGGGTGTGTGTGTGTGTGTGTGTGTGTGTGTGTATGTGTGTGTGTGTTTGTGTGTGTGTGTGTGTGTGAGATGTTGTTTGTATGTAGATGTTTTCAGGGCTGACGGTTTGATGTGCTCTTCCCTGGAGAAGGCTATCTCTCCAACCCTTAGCCTTCCTTAGCTGTCTATAGTTTCTTTGTGTGGAGTTGAGGCCCTCGCAAGCTGCAGCCACCCACATTAAAATGCCTAGCTGTGTTTTCCTTGGTTAGTTCCTGTCTCAGCAGTCATAGCGACGAACCTTCCTAGGTGTAACTTCTGACATTCCTAGGAAATCCAGCCTCACAAACTTCCTGTCCCTCTGGCTCGTACAGTTTGTTCACTCCCACGTACACAATGACCCATGAGCCATAGATACAGGGGTTATATTGTAGATGTGGATGCTAAGCTTTAAAAAGAACTATCACTATGTTATGTTGTTATTGTGATAAAACATACATAATGCAAAATAGGAAACTGAAGCACTTAAGAAGCAGAACTAGGTGGGTTGCAAGTTCGAGGTCAGCCCGAGCTACAAAGAAAGCTTCAGGCCAGCCTGGGAGACAGAGACCCTATCTCCAAACAACTATAACAGTCAACAAACAGAAGCCAAGCTCCTGCGGTAAATCAGCTCCTAAAGAAAAATAAGGTAATTTGGGCTCACAGATTTGGAGGTTCAGTCTATAACCGGCTGGCCCTGCTGATTTTGGACTGTGGTTGAGCTGCACATCATGGTGAGAGTGTTCTGGGGAAAGGTGCTACTTGTATCTGGGAAGGAAAAAGAGAAAGAAAAGAGAAGCATCAGTAGACCCCTTCAAGGGTGTGACCCAGTTACCTAAAAAGTCCCACTAGAGCCTCTTCTTCATCTTCCTCCTCTTCTTCTTCCTCTTCTTCCTCTTTCTCCTCCTTCTCTTCCTCCTCCTCTTTTTGAGACATGATCTCACTATGTAGCTCTACCTGTCCTGGAACTCACTATGGCTGGCCTCAAGCTCATAGAGATCCACCTGTCTCTGCTTCCCGGGAACTAGGATTAACTTGTGTGCCACCACACCTGACTTGCACCTACTACTTAAAGGCCCTCCGTCTCCAGTGGTGCCAGGCTAAGCTATCAATACACAAAGAACCAGCTGGCCTAAATCACAGTAGGTGATGTTTCTTCTCTGAATTTGTAAATGGACATGAGGTCCGCCTCTGCTGAGAACAGAGAAGTGACCCTCTCCTTTAAATCCACAACCTTTATCAGTGGGCCATCCCACCCAGGGGAAGAAGGCTGGCAACCAAGGTGGTGGATGGCAAGCCTGTCTATTTGGCGTGTGTGTGCGTGTGTGTGTGTGTGTGTGTGTGTGTGTATGTGTGTGTGTGTGTGTGTTTTACTTTTCTTTAGGAATAGATTTTATTCTCCATAGAAAGAACATCATCAGATTTACTTGTTTATGTTCTATCAATAGATACATAAAAGTTATAAATGTAACACTGCAGCATGGCTCACTGGCTGGTGGAACACTGAGAGACTGGGATTTGTATGTGCAGAAAGACACCTGGAGGGTGGAGGGCTTTGGCAGGGATGACAGGAGTTTATTACTCTCCCTGCAAGTGGAAAGTGCGAAGATGTAAACCCACTGGTTGTCGATTGCTAGAGATGCTTTCTGTTGATTTCACCCCTTGCTGAAATTTCACTGCCAATGTGAAAGGAAAATGATGAGAATGGTAAAGGGAACAAATGTGCTTTTAAATTGTAGAATAAAACAATTAGGGATTTGAAATATGATCACTGTAAATGACATTTGAATTCAATGAGAGTGGTGGAGATTGCTTCTGTGATGCTCAATGGAATGTCTCACACACACACACATGTACACACACATGCACACACATGCACACACGTGCACACATACACACATGCACATACATACACACATGCGTACGCATACACACATGTACACACACATGCACACACACATGTATACACACATGTATACACACACACACACACAAAATGAATCTATCACCACATACCCCAAACTGGGAAGGCAGAATGAGAAGCACTTCTGGGGCTGGCTTGCTAGCCAGGATAGCCAATTCAGTAGAATCCAGGTTCAGTCAGAAGTCCTGTCCAATACCTACATTTTACCTTTTCCCTGCATGCACACACACATACACACACACACACACACACACACACACACACACAAATGAATTTCTAAGATAATGGTGATAACACAATTCAAAGTAGCTACATATAAAATACAACGAAGAAAAGAACAACAGAAAATGCAACAGGATGATGACTGCAGTCTATTGCAGTAGTTGGATAGGCCAAGGATGCTTGATCTATACAAACAGTAGTGGTAAGCCCTCAGAGCAACTCATTCTTCACCTCATTTTCTTGCCTGACCAAATAAAATTCAAACCAAACAAGCAAAA
>NW_022196905.1:176562235-176565642 GCF_008632895.1 Mastomys coucha | reverse complement strand
AAAAAACAATAAAAATCTATCTCCTCTCAATGTATACAAATTTTTAATATATGTTTGCTTGTTCAGCTGGTCAAATACACGTATAACCTGGTGCTCATATCAGAGTGCTGGAACTTTTTCAGTTTCTTTGTTAGTACCCAGGGTCTTACTATATAGCTCAGCTGGCTTGGAACTTACCATGTAGTCCCGGCTGCCCTTGGCCTCTCGGAGACTTACATGCTTCTGATTCCTGAACACTGAGATCTAAGGTGTGTGCCCCATGCCCAGATCTCAACCCCAAACAGAGATGTGAACCTCTTGTCTTCAACCAGACCTGTGGCAGACCGCATATATACAGCTCAGGGTATTGGATCTGAAGCCTGGGTCTGCTGCTGAAAGCCTAGATATAAACACACGTTTCCTTTTGGGGCTCTCTGGGATTTGTTCTATTTGAATTACAGACATTGTTTTCATTCCTTGGGGTCTAGAGTATGGAAGGCTGCAATCTGCTTGCGGCTCTTGGCATGTTTTTATTTGGGGGTGGACTAGGCCTTGCAAGGCTACCCTGGTCCTATAGCAATAGAGACAAAAGATCAGGCCTCCACTGCGCTGAGAGAGATTTGAAACCTCAGGAGGGAGCTAGGTGCTGTAGTGGCAAGCTTATGTCCCCATTTAGGGCCTAGGAAGGCAGGACATAGCTCAGAGACCTTGAAGAAAAGCCTGCATGATGGCCTTGTTTGCATGGTGAAGTTTTGAACTCTGCTAACTCAGGATAAAGCACTTGAAAATACATCCTTCTCTGTGCCCTAGAAGAAAATAACTGTAATTTACACCTAATTCTTATTCTTATCCCATACAATTACATTTCCTATACATGTGCACAATTCATAGAATGTAGATGCATATATAAATGTGTGTTGCATATAACTACATAATATCCCTTTTTTTTCTGAAATTTTGTACTTCAGAGTTGATATTTAGAAAATAGATGCACACTTTATACTTCAAAGATTACCTTTAAAATTTGATGTTAGATATATGGTCGATCATGGTCCTACTGGGTCTAGCCTAAAAAGCAAGGCTTCAGTATCTTCAGAAGGGAGAATCTCAGCTCTGTTAGACCCAACGCCCACACGATGCCTTGTGAGGGTTAATTTCAGTTCTCAGCATGATGTTGGTTTTTAAGGTAGCTAGGAGGGGAGTAACAGAGTACAGTGGTCTAAAGAAGAAATAGGGGAGGTGGGAGAGGGGCGCTCCAGTTAGGGAAGAGAGAGGGGATAAATACGTAAGGAGGGAGAACAGACATAACGCTAGTCCCAGAGCCTACATAGTGAAAAGAAAACTGACTGCCACAGTTGTCTTCCGACTTTCATGCACTTTCTGGTTTGGAACGGGAACATTTCTTCTATGCTTTTAAACATTAGAAGTCTGTGACTTGTTTTGGACTTTATGGGAGCCCACCGGGTGTCTTGGGCCTTAGAAAAGACTGGTTCCTTTCCTTTTTCTCTTAATTGGAAATTGATTTTGTTCATACAATATATTCTGATTATGGTTTCCTCCACTCTAGCTTCTCTCAGATCATCCCCATTTCCCCATAATGCAAAAACCTCCTCCCCACCCCCACCTCCACCCCCTCTCTCTCCCTCTCTCATTACAATACAAACAGACATCTAAAACTAACAATAAAACAAAAACAAACAGACCAAAATAGGACAAAACAAACAGAAAGAAACATATATAGACTCTCTTTCTCTCTCTTTCTCTCTCTCTTTTTCTCTCTCTTTCTCTCTCTCTCTCTCTCTCTCTCTCTCACACACACACACACACACACCATAAAAACAAAATCAGAAACCATAACAATATATATAAACAAAAGATCTATAAGGTTAAAAAATGCCTAGCAAAGTATTGTGAAACAGGAAAAAAATCTCCAAGAATACCCTTGAGACCTTTCTTTGTTGGCCATGGGACCTGTTCTTAAGTGGGAATCTATAGCTAGTGGGTCTCTGTTGGAGAAAACTAGTTTTTCCTTTGTGAGTGGTTATCAGTTAGAGATAGCTTCTGTGTTAGGGATGGAGTTTTTTGTGTCTACTTCCCCTCTAAGCACTGAGAGACCATCTCGTTCAGGCCTATGCAGGCCCTGTGCAAGCTACCACAGTCTCAGTGGGTTTGCATGTCCGCAGGTCCTGCTGTGTTTAGAAGACTTTGTTTCCTTAGTGACCCATCCTCTCTGGCTCTTTTAATCTTTTTACTCCTCTTCTACAGAGTTCCCTGAAGGAAGGGATGTGATGGAGACTTTCCATTTAGCATTGAGTATTCCAAGGTCGCTCACTCTCTGCACATTGTCTAATTTGTGTCTTTGTTCTCCTCTACTGCAGGAAGGAGCTTCTCAGCTGAGGAAGACACTGATCTAGGGTATTGTGGAATATTGTAAGGAGTAGGTTTGTTGCTATATTCCTTTAGCGGAGCAATAATATTTGGTTTTCCCCCATGTCCAAGGCCTGCCTAGTCTCAGGTTCTTAGTCAACCAGGCAGTGTTAGGCATGGGTGGGCATAGAGTGGGCTTTAATTCTAGTAGGATAGTGTCTGGTTACTTCCACAGCTTTTGTGCCACTAATGTACAAGGACATCTTACAGGTGGTTCGCTGTTGTAGAATGCAGGGTTTGCGGTCAGCGTGGTGTTTACCTTTCCCCTATGGCATTGTGCAGAGTACCTTTAAGTACCATGAACACGAGTCTGTAGAGGTAAAGGCTCTAGATAGGCATCAGCTTGCCTTCCCCATGTTCAGTGAGTTATGTAGGTGTGACCTTCAGCAAACGGGCCTTACAATCAGTTTGTGGAGAGCAGGCAATACTGTGCTAATATTTTAATCACTTGAACAAAAACAGTTATGGGTTTAACTCATTTATGAAGTGGGGATTTCTGGTTCCATTGGAGACTTGGTTGTGACGTGTGGTGTTTCCTGAAAACTATCTTAGGAGAGGATGTCTTGCTGAAGCAGAGACATGAGAGGACATTGCACACGAGAGGAGGTTTTGCTGAGAATGGACATGTGGTGTTTTTCTGGAAGCTGCCTGGTGAAAGGGCACGTGATGTTTTGCCGGGCTGGATGCTTGAGAGGACATGTGATGTTTGGAAAGAGTATAAATATAATCCAACAGAGAGTGGATGATGATGCTCTGGCATTGGTCCATCTTCATTGAGCTTCACCTTGCTTGTCTTCATTTAGCTTCACCTTGCTTGTCTTCATTGAGCTTCACCTTGCTTGTCTTCATTGAGCTTCACCTTGCTTGTCTTCATTGAGCTTCACTTTGCTTGTCTTCATTGAGCTTCACCTTGCTTGTCTTCATTGAGCTTCGCCTTGCTAGTCTTCATTGAGCTTCACCTTGCTAGTCTTCATTGAGCTTCACCTTGCTAGTCTTCATTG
>NW_022196905.1:176549043-176562050 GCF_008632895.1 Mastomys coucha | reverse complement strand
GTGGCATTTGTTCACATCACCTTCTTTTCTGATCTTTGCTTAAAGGGACTTCATGGAGAGAAATGCACCAAAGGACTTCTGTTGGTGTTCCAGCTGCATCTTGGCACTTTAGCGGACTTGTACCACTTCAGCGTTCTCATGCAGAGCGTCACAGTTTCTTTAAGATCGAGCCGCTGCTGCTGCTGATTCATTCTTTGTGTTTTGCTAGTGGACTGAACTGCTGCAACGAAGATTGAAATCACCCCAAGGAACTACTTCTAAACAGGTCCATGTCCCCTTGTCCTATTAGCCATCTTCTTTCCTGCTACCTTTGGTTGGCAGGCTATAAGGGAGATTGAAGTGTTTAAGAACCTTTATTAAAATAGGCTTTGAAAAATCTAAGCCTATACATTGATTTGAATCAAGGAAAAGCAGATTAAGTTGATAGAAACAAGACTGGCTTAGAAATCAAAAGTTCAGACTGAGCACAGTATAAGGCATATCTCACTGTTGCCTGGTCAGGGGCTGAGGAATGAAGCAATGGGTTAACCCACAGACAGAAGGTGCAATGTCTCCAGCTGCTTTTGCAGGCAGGTAACTGCATCTGGCCCTAAGTTCAGGCGCTGCCTTAGGCCCAGGTCATGGAGAGTAACACAGATGCAAATGTACAGGCAGTGATGAGCTCAGTGACAGGAAGAGAAAGAGGGGAAGGACCTCAGCCTCTCCATTTCCAAACCGCTGCCTATCTGCATTTCAGCCTAGCTTGATCACAACATCCCCCTGCAAGCAAGTGCTATTTGACTGTGTGCAAACACAGGGCGCAGGCGCACCCATCTGCCATTTACCTAATCCTAAAGAGGAGGTGTGTGGGGTAGAAAGCTTTCATCAAGAGGAAAGAGGTGAGACAATGTTTCCAATCCTAGCTGCACACTGGGACCTCCAGGGAAGACTTTAAAAGTAGTTATGCCTAGCCCTGTTCTTATGGTTTCTCTCTCTTTTTTTTTCTACTCTGAAAAGTCATTCTACTAGATGTGTGTGTGTGTGTGTGTGTGTGTGTGTGTGTGTGTGTGTGTGTGTGTGTGTGTTGTGCAGGTATCAGAGAAGACTAGAAAAGGGAGCTGGATCTTTTGGAGCTGTAGTTAGAGGCAATTGTGAGCCTCTTGACATGGTGCTGGGAATTGAACTTGGGTCCTCTCCAAGAGCAGCAAGCACTCTTAGCCACTGATCCATCTTTCCATCCTCTTTTTAGTTTTAGTCAGTTATGTTTTGACCACACCTGCAGATCCATGATCCAGAATGGTAAATGGGAAGAGCAGGGATGAGTAATAAAGAAGACAAAAGCAGCACCTGAGACTGGGAAGTCTTGCATAAGCTGAAGACTTATGCCAAGCAAATTTATTAAGTATATATACTATTTGTGGAGTGTGGGGCAAGGACGTGGTAAAGGTCAGCAGAAAGCTAAGTCAGACAGTGTTAGCAAAGAGAACATGGGCTATCTCAAACACAGCTTTATAAGGACTGATGGCCACAACCCAGAGGGAAGAGTCTGGTCCCCAGAAACTACAACCTAGATTTCTTCTGGGCTCTGGCCCCAGCTCTAGCTCTAGCCCTAGCTCTAGCTCTAGCTCTAGCTCTTGCTCTAGCTCTAGCTCAAGCTCTATCTATCTATCTATCTATCTATCTATCTATCTATCTATCTATCCCCTTGCCAACTAATCCTGGTTAAGGACATAGAACTATAGTTCCCTTTGACCTTTATATGGGGCCTCTAGGAAAGTCAGGTTGATCTAGCTTCCCACAGTGGCTGTGAGGCTAGGCTTTTATTGGTAGAATATGAAAGCAAATGATTATGACATGTTGATCTACTTCCCTAAGTGTCTTTTAAACTTGGGGTTTTATTTTCCTCAAAATGATTTCTCCAGATTTCAGTTTCTCTCTCCTTCTTGAGTCAGAACATGTCTTTGTTTGTTGCCCAACTTCTTGTCCTGTAGACTAGTTCATGGCTGTAGGGTAGAGAAGCCTTAATCAAGGAATTTGGGGTTATGTTCCAAGTGATCTGTAAGTAGGAATGGGAACATATACACATGTATATATGTGTATATATTCATGAGTGCAGAAAAGAAGTGACCGCAGTATTGAGGATTGATTTAGTAATGGTTAAGAGTATCATAGACCAGTAGAGTGTCTCCTTTTCAGTATCACATTTCAGATGCTGAGGACACTTCAGACTATCACGCTGTTAATCAGTAGTATAAAATCAAGACAGTTTTTTGACCAGCTACTAGATTGCTCTATTTTAGCATATGTAGTGGTACTTCCTATATTTTCTTTATGTGCATTTAAGTGAATATATTGCAATATACATGATATCTTTTGTAGTCCTTTGCATTTATATGCTTAAACGATAGTTGAAAGAAGAGTCCATTAGTTTTACTAGACTTATAGTCTGAAAAGTTTAGTCTGAAAACTTTGTCCAAAAACAGTTAAGATCCCTGCCTGAGGGTGTGGTGGGGCTTCAGAACTATGAGCTCAGTAAGGCCTCACCCTGAATGGACCCCCAAATCTGGAGACACTTACATAAGAGTGAAATACTCAGGGGGATCATTGAGTCCTGCCCTGTATGACCTTCTAAAATTATTTTATTATTTTCCAAGAATATTACTATTAAAAGAACCAAGATATTAGAGTCCAACATCTTACTAAGGAAAAATAACAAATACACAAATCTACTTCAAGAAGATTGTTGGAGACCTATGTTTTATATCAATTTGTATCAATAACTGTTATTTATGCAACAAAATCCCCTAAAACAGTTAAAAAGAATCTAATATTAAAAGAAAGGAAAATGGGTTAATAAGACTTAATTTGAGTTTTTAGCTATTGAATACATACTATTCTTATGTCATATATGTTTTGAATGGATATACTTATATTCAGAAGCTTAAAATAATTTATTTTTAATCCACAATAGAAACAAAACATGGATATCATCATAAATCAATTTCATTTTTAATGCAATAAAGGCAAGAATTACAACATGACTATTACAGCATACTATTCATTTGTGCTGTGACAATGAACTTTAAATATTAATTCAGATCTTAATAAATGTTAGATATAAAATTACTACATAATATGTTCTTGAATTAATTTGTTTCTAAATTATGATCTTGCTGAATAATTAATTTAAATCAATAGGAGAGGTTATGTTATGATTAAATGGAAAGAATCTGAATGTCTACAAATTTTAAATATTACTAAGGGTTGTATAAGATATAATAAGTGAAAATCCTTAACAAAACAAACAAACAAACAAGCAAAAAAAGTTAAAAGCCAGGCAGTGGTGGTGCACACGTTTAATCCCAGCACTTGGGAGGCAGAGGCAGGTGGATTTCTGAGTTCAAGGCCAGCCTGGTCTACAGAGTGAGTTCCAGGACAGCCAGGGCTACCCAGAGAAACCCTGTCTAGAAAAACAAAACAAAAAAAAAAACAAACAAGTAAGTGAAAATCCACTTTATATATTAGTATATAATTGTATTAGTCAGGGTTCTCTAGAGTCACAGAACTTATGGGTAGTCTCTATAAAGTAAGGGAATTTGTTGATGACTTATAGTCTGTAGTCCAGCTTGCCAGCAATGGTCAGCAGCTGTGAATGAAGTCCAAGGATCGGGTAGTTGTTCAGTCCCACAAGGCAAGCAGGCAAAGAAGAGCTATCTTCGTTCTGGTAATGTCCTTATGTCCAGCAGAAGGTGTGGCCTGGATTAAAGATGTGGATCACCACACCTGGATCTGGGATTTGCTTTGTCCCAGATGACCTTGAACTTAGAGATCTTCTTGCCTTAGTCTCTTGGGATTCATAGCCACTATGCCTCAAGATCTCCATGCCAAGATCCAGATCAGAAACTTGTGTCTTCCAACCTCAAAATCTGAGCCTTCCCCTTCTGGATTATAGTTCATTCCAGATATAGTCAAGTTGACAACCAGGAATAGCCAGTACATTTATGGAATGACTACTTTATTTTATGACCTATAAATAAAATTTTTTAAATTCCCTTGAAGGCTTTGGATGTTATTGTTTAGATTGAAAACACTTTACAAATGTTTTTGTGTTGAGGGCCTGATCCCCCGATGGAAAAAGGTAAGAGTTAATGAAAGGAAGTTAGGCCGTTTTCAGTATTCTCTTGAAAACCTTGCAACTCAGCTCCTACATTCCTCTCCTCTAGATTCCCAGAGGCCACAAGGTGAGTATGTCCTTTGACATACCACCTTGGCAATGACATAGTGACCACACTATGACATTGAGACTCGCACAGGCCAGAGAACAAATAGAGCAAATGTCAAACTCCTGAATTCAAGAACAAAAACAAAAGTGTCCTCCTCCCCAGTCACTTCTCTTATGTATTTTATTTACCACAATGACAGAGAGCAAACACCACAGGGTATTCAGTTAAATGGCTTTCAGGATCAAATACGCAAACAGAGCAGGGATATCTAGAAAAGAAGACTTAGTTTGCAGTAGAGTATTAATGTTTACTGAAGAACGACCTGAGCTTTGTCCTCTTTGGCAATATGTCCTGCCTAATAATTTATTTGCTTACTAGAGGGCTTTGGACCACACCAGACAATCATCACTAACAATGTAATTCATTGAGAGTTTTGCATCATGAATCATCAGATTAAACTCTGTAGGGTGTGGCAGCTATGGTTAGCTATGCATGTAGACAACTATTATCTATGAGACTGTGCTCAGGCAAGTTTTCTCAGTTGGCCATCCCCACACTGATTGTCACACACTGTTGGGAGAAGTCGGTACCATTTGTACTGAAAGACCTTGCATTTGGAAGTCTAGAGATTCCGTCCATATTCCTCTGTATTTTGTCTATAACAAACCATAACTGCATGCCAGATTTGTGTTCTTGAAACCCTATTAACTTGTAGCTGGTGTCAAAAGAAAAGACAGTCTTGGGGACTTGTGAATGTCATACCTGACTTCCTGGGAAATCCCTGAGTCCCTCTGACTCCAGGTAAGAAAAGATCTATGACTCTCTACTCTACTCTACCCTATCTGGTATCTTCATATCACCTCTAACATTCCTTGCTTCAGGGGAAGATAAGAAGATGCAAGAGGAAAAGGAGACATGTGCCTTGCCATTCCATAGAATTAAAGAACCAGGAAGCCAAACATCACCCAAGACTCTCAGAATGCAGGGTTTCAAACACTCAGTGGCTCTGGCCCAGGGACCATGCCAGCTTTTGTCCTCTGGGGAATGCCCTTCTTCCTCTTTATGTCCTCCTACATCTTCCAACACCTTGTCCAACATCTCTAAATTAATTTTCTTCCTGTTTTCAGTTTTCCTAAAAGTGCAGTGACTGATAAAGATTCCCTGAGAATAATGGGAAGAATAATTCTGCCTTTTTTTAAGTATGGAAGTTGTGAGAATCCACTACCTATCTAGTGGTATCTAGGTTGTTCTATGGTTAATGAAGAATCATCTAATTTCACAGTGTTATGATCCCACCAAGAAAAGTATGATCTAGGAAATATATGCAGAATAGTGAAGGTCTCTATTTAAAGGAACTATGGGAAGATATAGTAAAACATGTGTACTGTATCAAGACAAATTTTTAAAACCAGGCCAGGTTGCCCCATTTTTTATGATATTTACTCTCTGTAGTCATAAACCCATAGGGAACAGGCATCAAGACTGTAAGCTCTACAATTAAATTTCATTTTTGCCATTTATTGGCAGCTTGGTTTTATGTCTCTCTGAACTCATTTCCTTATGTGTAAAATGGGAATAAAGATAGGCCTATAATTAGGGGCTTGGGAGATAGTTCAGTCAGTAAGGTACTTGTCACACAAACATACAGGCCTATGTTTCATTCCCAGAACCTTCATAAAAGCTGGTACAGGGGCTGGAGTGATGGCTCAGCTGTTAAGAGCACTCTTTGCTCTTCTAGGAGACCTGAGTTAGGTTGCCAGAACATAGGTCAGATGACTCACAACTGCCTGTGGCTCAAGGTAGCAAATGATTGAAGAAGGTAACCAATATCAAACTCTGGCCTCCACTCATATGTACACACACACACACACACACACACACACACACATATGTGAACCTATAAGCACACATGAACATATAACATACACATTCTCTCTTCCCATCCACCCCCCTCTCTCACTTTCACTCCAAAGAGACTTATCTCATTTGGTGAAGATTAAATGCCTTAATAATCCATGCATCGCCAGAATGTTTCACAGACAAGATTGATTGGAAAGAAAGCCCATTTTACTTCTCATCCATTTAAAATATATTCAGGGGGAAAAGATCTATTTCTGTGCAGAAATGAAAAAGTCAGGTGGTCCCCTAATGCTTCTTCTAAATAATAAAAACTTCTACCTAGAGCCAGACTAAATACCATAAAACTATGATATTAGGATGTTGTGGCTCATATAATGATGAAAGTTTCCAGTTTCAGCCCCTTCTGGGGTCTTCTGACAAAAGGCCTACATGGGGAGCAAGCCTCTTTCCCTCTGTCCCCTCACTTTCTATCCCCAGCCTCTTCCCCAGCCTGGCAATTTTAGTTTATCAGCTGAAGTGGGAGGAAAGGGAGGGATGGGGTGGGCAGAAAGGAAAGGTAAATGTGGCAGTGTGCAGAAAAGATCTCCCTTTGGAAAAAGGCCTCTCACTTCTGAGCTTGACAAATATCCAAAGGTACCTTTATCTCGTGGTACCCTCCATCTCATCTCTCCACCATGAGGTTAATCGCACTTCGCATATTGAAAGTTACATATTTTTTTTCTAGTTGCTGATTGGTTGTTGTTCCATCAGCCACACATCTGCCCACATCATACATATGTACCTGTGTGTTCAGTTCCACTCCTCGTGGCATCTCAGCCACAGCCCAGGAGACCTCCTACCTTCTGGTCCAAGATGGATTCTTACCCCTGATAGACTTTGGAAGGCAAAGGATGATCTAATAGCATCAGCAACTGTTCATGGCATCTCTGGCCCTCTAGATTTCCCATGAGCAAAATATGGCTCACTATGCTTTAGCAGGGTAGGGAACACAGAGCAAGCTCTCCAAGATCCTGAGTGAAACTTTTCTTGGCTTAAGGTAAAGAGGGAAGCATTCCTTACCAACCCACTGTGGCCAGTGTAGAAAATGACCCTTAGTGCTTCTCTTTCCAAACATATTTCCTTCAAGAACAAAAAGGGTTCTCTCCATTTCCGTGATTTCATAGGCATGCTTACTCTTCGGTCCAAAGTATACTGGCCAGTATGGCATGAGTTTATAATGGAGCTAAGAAGCCATCGCCTAGAGATGCATACTGCATGACTGGCGTATTTGTGGTGTAAACACACCCTCCTGTGGTGCCACCAGTCATATAAAAGTCTAGCACATATAATTAAGTACACCAAAGAACACTTGATGGTGGTAATAAAGGACAGTTACTGGTTTGTGTTTACTACACTTGATTTCATATCATTATTGTGGAATGTACTATTTATTAAAATCTCCCATGCTTCATTGGAAGCAACTGCATGCACTTCATGTTTGACACATGTCTATGTGGAACGGTTGGCCTGGATCACCCAAGTATGTGTAAGATATTGGGAGAATGATGGAAGTTGTCATTTCCTTCAGCAAGTCTGCCTAAGGGCAGATGGCTAAGAAAGCAGCCGCATTGGTAAGTGAAGCAATGACTACACTTGACTTTGGCTAAAGGAGTCAAAGGTTCTGAAACTCGTTTCAATTTTTTTCTTCCTCTTTCAGGCTGGCAAAGACCTTACCATGCAGTTAAGGGTGACTTTGGCTTTTTTTTTTCTTTTTTCTTTTTTAAATAGGGTCTCACTGTGAATCTCTGGCTATCCTGGAACTCACTATGTAGAGCAAGATAACCTCCCAAGTGCTGGGATTAAAGGCATGCGCCACCAGCCTGGCTGAGGGTAACTTTGAACCGATCCTCCTATCTCCACAGTGATAGGATTAGAAGTGTGCACCGACAAGTTAAAGAAGTGTAGGAGATCAAACTCAGGGCTTCATGCATGCTAAGCAAGCTTTCTAGCAACCTAGCAACATCCCCAGCCCACCAACCAAATCTCACTTTTTAAGCTTCCTGAGGCGACTGTTCTGCAACTCACCCTGTTGTGTGACGTCTGTTGTCTTCAAGTGTGGTTGCTTAAGCTGAGAAAGGAGCCTGATGCCTCCATCTCTTATATATGAAGAGAACGTGGAACAATGCTCATTAACTGTTCGCCATTAACAGGGGTACACACAAAACAGGACATGCAAGTATTTCAGAAAAGCAGATGGCACTGTGGTAGAACATCTTTCCAGTTTATTGTCATTATGTGAGAGACTCAATGGAGTCTAGTTGGAGTGGACTAGCTATGGCTGAGTTTAAGCAAAGCACTACACTTGTGGCCCCCTCACTGCCAAATAGTGAGGCTGCACCAAGATGTGTGAGGCAACAATTCTGATTTAAATGGGGCAAGAAAAGATACAGTGTCAAAATACTCCACAGGGGTGTAGGGAGGATGGAGTAAAATTAGCATCCCATCCACTCGGAAAAGGAATTTTATCATTTCCTTCAGCAAATGTAATAGGGGAATTAAAGGGTACTGGCTACATAGAATAATTTTTCACTGCTGAATTTTCTAAAGTAAAAGGCTTTTTAAGCTGAAATGTTTTTGTGAACTGACAAAGACGTGATTTATCTTGCTTTATAACTGCGGTGTCTTTCTCTACACTTTCTTTTCTGTAGAAAGATGGACAATTTGCTGGATTTGGGGGGAACATATTTTCCTCCCAGCTGTAAAGATCCCGTCTTAACACCTGAATCTCTTGGAGCCTTGCTTTCCCCTCCACGAAGTGGGAGCCACAGCTTCTGTCTTGATCCCTTCACAGGGCTGTTCAAGAATTGGGGCTGAGGGTGGGGTGAAGTCTGGAGAAATGACTCAGCAGTTAAGAGCACTTGCTACTCTTTTAGAGAACCCGTGCTTGGTTCCCTGCACCCACATCAGCTCAGACTCTCCATGAAGTCAAGTCCAGGCATCCAGTGTCCTCTTCTGGCTTCCTCAGGGACAGCTTCCATGAGGTGCACATATATACATGCAGGCAAAATATCCATATACATAAAAAGTTTTAAAATTCAATGAACAAATAGTACCATCAGTTTATTGTCTACAGTGTAACATGAAGACAGAACAAGAAAGGCTTAATATAAGGAATGAGGAAGAACAGATACAGGTGACAGACAGTAAGGGAAGATAGCACTAATTGCTTTTCCTACGATAATTCTGTTACATTTTGTTGTTGTTTTAGATGGTGGGTAAGTGCAACACATGTATTCAATACTGAAAGTGTACAACTTAATGTGAAGCTTCACAACTTCTGAATACCAATTCTATCTGTCTAGAAGTTAATTGGGTTTTACAGAGTTTGGATCTAGCTCATTTTTGTATGCCACATTTTTATTTATTTGCAGATTTTTATAGCAAACTATTTTAAAAATAAAATTATGATAGCTACAAAATTATATTAAAAAAATTAAAACTTCTTCTTAGTGAAGCAGAGCGACAAGCTTTGCTATTGTGTTTGGATGTGGATTGAAAAGAAGGCAAAATCCCCTGGAACCAAGAAGAGGAGGAAGCCACACAGTCAAATATTAATAAGAAGGTGAACAGAGCCTCCTGATTGCATTTACCTAAGTAAATGCATTCTAATATTGTCTATCAACATATATTACAGAACAAAAATTATCCCAGTGTCTACAACATTAGGATCATAGTTTTCTTAGAAATTGAAATAGGCATATCTAGGAGCTTGCCCTTGACTATGTCTTAACAGTTGAGCACCCTATGCTTCATCATGAGGAGCAAGAAATGATATAGCTTTCGTCATCCATGTGACCTCTAATAAGAATAGAAATGGAGTCAGGACGGTAGACATATTGGAGTCAGCAGACAGACAACTACACCGATAATAATGAAAGTCAGGGTTTTAAATTTTTAACTTTTTCCACTGTGGGAGATTACAAATTGGAATCAGTGATGCTGGGTTGTGAATAATGATATAAGCATGAACATACAGTTTATTGATGAATCAGTCCAGAGTATATGTAAGGACTGTGCCTTTGGCTCATACATGAGCTCAGAGGCAACAGCTCTGCCACACTGCTAAAAATGCACTGGCTAAGTCAGGAAAACACATTCTGAGCTTGAAACGCTTTTGCATATTGCACAACAACATAAAGAAATGATGGGGGTGGGGGGACAAATAAGAACATGCAAAGCAGACCAAAACACCAGCTTGAAGGGAATCACTTTAGGTCAGTCCAGGCAGAGGGAAGCAGGAGGGAGTGGAGGGATAGTAGGAAGTCACACCTCCTTACTGACAGAGGTAGGGAGGCTCCTCTCTGCAGCAGATTGCTAACTCTCCAAGGAATGATGGACTCAGAAGAGAAATATATTGACAGGCTAGCATAATGACAGTCTACAGGGACAGGGATTGTCAATAGCTGCTAAAGCTTGTGGGTTGAAGTTTGATGAAGGGCTGAGGTAGCTTTCATCCACTTAAATATTTATCAATTTCAAATGGCATAACTCTGATGTTACACTACAGAAACTTGACAAACAACAGCTTGACCAAGCAAACTGGCTTGTTATTGTGTCATAAATTCCAAAACTCATCTGTTAAACATTCTAATGCTCAATACTTCTGCATTTAACTATTTTGAAGACGGCATCATAGCTTGGGAATAGAACCCAAGGCTTTGTATGTGCTGGGCTCTACCCCCACGGACTTACATCTCAACCCAGAGGGGATGAAGTTAAAATTGAGTAATTAAGATGACCCATGTATGAGTACTATTCTTACTAGGAAAAGTAATCTAGATACAGGCATACTGCCTTAGTTACTTTTCTACTGTGTTGACAAAGCTTCCTAACCAAGGCGACTTATATAAAGGAAAAAAAAAAAAGGTGTTTATTGGGGCTTACAATTATAGAGGATGAGTCCATCGCCATCATGGTGGTGTGTATGGAAAACAGGTAATCAGGTATGGCACTAAGCATCAACTGAGAGTTTGCATCTGATTGACAAGCGGAAAGCAGAAAGCACTAACTGCAAATGGCATGACCTTTAGAAACCTCAAAGCCCTCTCCCAGCTACACACCTCCTCTGTAAGGCCACACCATCTCCTAGTCCTTCCCAAACAGTTCCACCAAATATTTAAAAGCATGAGTCTATGGAGGGCCATTCTCACCTAAACCCTCAAACACATATACACAGAAGACTGAATAAAGGCAGTCATTTACAAACCAAAGGGTTGTTCAAAGAAACCAATCTATTTGTATCTTAACTAGAGACTTGAAGTGCCCTGAATTGTGAAAACCTAGATTTATTTACTTAAGCCATCCAGTTCATTAAACTTTGTTCTGGCAGCCCCACTTGTTATCCCTTGAGATGGTAGGACTGAATGTTGTCCTCCATGTGATATGTCAAGAAAACCACGTATTCTCCTTTAGCCAGAAATGGGTTATGAGTTTGAAGCCAGCTTGGCTTCTCTAATAAATGTGAGGTCAGCTACAGCAACATAGTTACCCGTGGTCTCAAGAACAAAAACAAAAGAAAGCAAAACACATTAAATTATAAAATCCTTATCTTAAGTCAAAGTATTTTTAATTGCTCAGAGTAATGACTTGAAAATATTTTAATGGACTCTTAGATATTTGATCATTACAATTACACTTAACAGGGAACTTGGTTGAGCTTAAAATTCTTGAAGTGCGAATTTTCCCTTCAAAATTTTGTGAACATTGTCCACTGATCATTGAAAAATTAGTATTTCAGGGACGTCTGAAGGCAGTCTTTTTGTTATTTTAGAAGCAGGGTCTTAGTATGTAAACTGCATAGGAACTCTACCAGGTTGAGTTCCTTGAATTTATAGAGATCCATCTGCATCTGCCTCCTAAGTGCTGGAATCAAAGGCATGTACCACAATGCCCAGTGGCATTTTATTCTCTTAGAGTTCTAGCAAATTTTTTTTTTTACCTAGATGATTCTATAACCTTGTATTGTTTTAACTTGAAACCATGCCAAGATGCACACTAACCTTCCTGCTCTCCCAGTGTACTGGCTGCTTTTCTTGTCACAGTGATCAAATTACCCAGAAGAAAGCGACTTGGGTAGGGGTGGGCTCGTAGTCTGAGAGGGTGCAGTCTACCTGGAGGATCTGTGGGTGGGAACCTGACAGCTGGTGCTCTTCAGATCTTCATGGAACAGGAAGCAGAGACCAAAAGCAAACTAGGCTGTGCCATAAACCTTTAAGACCCATCCCCCAGAGCTACTTCCTCCATTGAGGCTCCATTTAGAGTGGCCAGTCTACCAGGAAACAAGTATCCAAACACAAACACAAAACACACTGCTTTCCTGCACAGGGTAACTTTCTTCCATTGTGTCTTCAGGTATTGGTCCATGACAGACTCTCTCAAGCCTTCTTACCCTGACTTAAATGTTCCTGCATTCTTTTCAAATAGGTCCTTGTCTCTTGTGCCTGGAAACCCCTTCTTCATTATTATATTTTGCCATAGTTTCATGAGATGTCAATTTATAATTACAGTACCTAAAAGCAAAGTGGGGTATATGTAACATTTTGGGAATGATATCTTTCTATCCTGTAATTCTTTTAAATCATAAAATGAATCATATACACAAAAGCTTTTTAAAAGATGATGATGACGATGACGACAACAATGATGATGATGATGATAAGTCCTTGTCATATCTGTCATCCAGAATAAGGAAGAGAGCTCAGTGCTTTAGAATCCCTCTTCATGCATCCCATTTACTGGATTTTAAAATGTTTTCATCTGGGTATTTGTATCAATATTTAGAATATTATTCATTTTGAAAATGTTTACTTTTGGCTGGGCGGTGGTGGTGCACGCCTTTAATCCCAGTATTTGGGAGGCAGAGGCAGGAGGACTTCTGAGTTCGAGGCTGGCCTGGTCTACAGAGTG
>NW_022196905.1:176498484-176549033 GCF_008632895.1 Mastomys coucha | reverse complement strand
GAAGAAGAAGAAAAGAAAATCTTTACTTTTGGAAAATTAAGAAACAAATCCAAAGGAAGGACCGCCATATTGGGACCTGTCCTTTTGATGAAGAACTGTCACATCTGGACTCTCTCTTCCTTGATAGCCTATGGATCTTTTGGAAGTCCCTCAGGACTCAGGGCTTAGGGATGTCTGCCAGAACTACAGAATGGAGCATCACACATGCAGAAGAGATTTGGCCAGACAGAGTGGATTGCAGTGTATTTTCTCCCTCTTAGTTTATCAAGCTTTGACTTCAGCTTTTGAGTAGTTCAAAGCAGAATATGTGTATGGGGTAGAATGAGTATCTTCAAAGATAAATTTGTAGGACTCAAAGGGAAAACCAAGAATGTCATCAAGCCTTGTTCAAGACAAAGCAAGTGCAGAAAAAAAACCAAAAGCAACGTCACTGGACTCTGCTCCCATGTTAAACAGCATCTGTCATAGCTTCAAGAATCTCTGCAGTGATGGTACTGAGCATGCCTTGTTCTGGATTGCTTTCTGTCGTAACCGAAAGCAACCTGGGGAGGAAAGGGTTTGCTTCAGCTAACAGGTGATGGCCCACCTGGGGAGGAAAGGGTTTGCTTCAGCTAACAGGTGACGGCCCACCATAGAAGGAAGCCAGGGCAGGAGCTCAATCAGGACCTTAGGGCTCAAGAACCGAAACAGAGAGCACAAAGGAGCGCTGCTTACTGACTTACTCTCCGTGGCTGGCTCAGCTTTCTCTCTTACGAAACTCAGGACTACCTGCCCAGGAGTGGCGCCACCCTCAGCAGGCCGTGCCCTCACATCAGTCATTAAGAAAATGCTGCACAGATGTGCTCACAGGCTGGTCTGATGCGGGCACTTCCTCGCCTGAGGTTCTCTCTTCCCAGGTGACAAGTTGACAGAAACTAACCAGCATCTACCTGTATCTAAAGCTTGTGTTTCAGAGTAGGGTCATGTGGAGAGGTGCCAGGCATTCCTGATTGACTTTTTAACTGGATGGAGGGAGAGGGGGGAGGTGTTATTCATTTTCTCTACAGTATTACTAAGTTTTATGAGATATTGAACACTTAATTATAAAGTAGGCTCTGGTTTGGTGGTTTTGCCAGCTGTTGGTTAATAAAGGTGTTCCGAGCAGGTTTACAGAAGCTAGATTCAACTGTGGTGTTCAGTAGGCATTTACCAACTGATGCTAGTTTCAATTTATAGTGGCTTTAGGACTCCTCTAAGAGTCAGCGAGCAAGCTGGACATGGCAGCACACTTGTAATGCCGGTACTTAAAAGCAGAGGCAGGAGGTTTATGAGTTTCTGGCCAGCCTGGACTACAGCCCAACCCTGTTCTTAAAACAGTTAAGCAACCTGTGTATTCCTTTCTAGATGGCCAGAGGCCCCAAGGGAAGAGTCTCTCTTCTTCCACCTGGAGGGTGAAGTCTAGCTGCTCTGTTCTGGGAACTAACCTGGGTAAGCACCTTGAAGTGGTGGTGGTGGGGGGGAATCCCTAATTCTCCTCAGTGGGAACTAGCAACCAAACACCTGCCTACCTGCCAGGTCAGCATGGATCTGCTCCCCCCCCCCCCCCTCTTTTCAACCCGTTTTCTTCCCAGTCTTCCTTGTCTTAGCTCCCCTCTGCATTCGTCTGCCGTCCTAGGCATACCTTAAAACCCTGGAAACTCCTCTGAAGAGTTTGCTACGTGACACAGTTTTCTGTTGTGTGATACTGTCTTCTTGGTTCTGTTGAACATATTGCTGACCTATCCCTCCCACCCCGGCTTCCTACATGTGGCCGTGTTCTCCTGCCCTTCTGTCTAGTCTTTGTGGAATTGGGTTTTAAAGCATAACGTCTATTTTTTTAGAGGGAGGAAAGGAAAATGCACAAATTAAAATTCACCACTTTAATGTGAAAATTCAGACACTAAGCTTCTTTCGTAAGGTCTTGTTCTGTGGGGAGTACTCTTTTGACCCATCTGTCTTCAGTGAAATGAATCCTGTCCTTCTACGATCTTCAATGTAACATAAAACACATTTGATCCTATTTTGCTTATGTATGCCTCTTGCCCAGTAATATAAGAATGCCAAAATATAAGGAACAGATTTTATTCCAATCATAAATAACAGCATCTATCACAACACAGTAAAATAAATAAATAAATAAGTTTGCTATCTAATGTAAAAATATAAAATAAGTAATAAACCTTTGAATACTTTGAATATTTTCATATGCATTTTCTACTGGCCAAACCTACTGACTGATAATTCTTTTGGAGGGGGTTATGGAAGATTGAACCTAGAGATCCTTGCATGCTAGGCAAATCTTCTCTGATCGTGTGCTTATCAATTTTTCAATAGCTATCTTCTCAGACTGAAAGCCTGTTAGTACTTTCTTGTTTTGTTTTGTTTTTGAGACTAGGGTTTTTCTGTCCTGGAACTCACTCTGTAGACCAGGCTGGCCTCAAACTCAGAAATTCACCTGTTTCTGCCTCCCAAGTGCTGGGATTAAAGGCATGCGCCACCACCGCCCAGCCTGTTTCAATGAGGAAAACTGATTACTAAACTTCAAAAGGAGAAGTTTGGGGTCGACTGCCCTCTGCTGGCTCTTCAAAAAAATGAACTTTCTGAACTGCATCATCTGCGATCTAGAACTGTTAAACTTCAGCAGCAGGACCAGGCACACAGGAACTCCACCAGGCCAGTGGCTCAGGTTCCCTCCGGTCTCTCTGGGCCACTCAGTGAACTGAGCAGTCCTTGAGTGCAAGCTCCACAACCAGTCCCACAACACCCAGAGGAAACTCCACTTCCAGGTGCTCTAACATGCCCAGGATCAGAGGTGAGGAGGACACAACATTTGTCCCAACACCAGGAGTAACTGGGACCAGTGGGATTACGCACACAGGAACTCCACCAGCCCAGTGGCTCGGGTTCCTTCCTGTATGTCTGGACCAGCCGGTGCCCTAAGCAGACCTTGGGTACAAGCTCCACAGTCAGTCTTAAAACACCCAGAGGAAGTTCCACTCTCAGGTGCTCTAACAAGCCCAGGATCCCAGGATCCCAGAATCACAGGATCACAGAGCAGCTTGACTCTGAGGAGTTCGGACACAACCAGGATCACAGGAAGGACAGGCTCCAGTCAGATTTAGCAAGGGCAGGTAGCACTAGAGATAACCAGATAGCAGGAGGCAAGTGTAAGAATATAAGCAACACAAACCAAGGTTACTTGGCATCATCAGAACCCAATACTCCCACCAAGTCCTGGACACACCATCACACTGGAAAAGCAAGATTCAGATATAAAATCACTTCTCATAATGATGATACAGGACTTTAAGAAAGACATATATACCACCCTCAAAGAAATACAGGAGAACACGGGTAAACAGCTAGAAGCCCTTCAAGAGGAAACACAAAAATCTCCTAAAGAACTACAGGAAAACACAATCAAACAGGTGAAGGAAATGAGCAAAAACCATCCAAAATCTAAAAATGGAAACAGAAATAATAAAGAAATCAGAAAGAGAGACAACCCTGGAGATAGAAAAACTAGGAAAGAAATCAGGAGTCGTAGATGCAAGCTTCACCAACAGAATACAAGAGATAGAAGAGAGAATTTCAGAGGCAGAAGACTCCATAGAAAACATTGACACGACAGTCAAAGAATATGCAAAAAGCAAAAAGCTCCCTACCCAGAACATCCAGGAAATGCTGGACACAATGAGAAGACCAAACCTAAGGATAATAGGTATAGAAGAAAGTGAAGATTCCCAAGGTAATGGGCCAGTAAATATCTTTAACAAAATTATAGAAGAAAACTTCCCTAACCTAAAGAAAGAGATGCCCATGAACATACAAGAAGCCTACAGAACTCCAAATAGACTGGACCAGAAAAAAAATTCTCCTGTCACATAATGAAAACACCAAATGCACTAAACAAAGAAAGAATTTTAAAAGCAGTAAGAAAAAATGTCAAGTAACATATAAAGGCAGGCCTATCAGAATGACAGCAGATTTCTCACCAGAGACTATGAAAGCTAGAAGATCCTGGGCAGATGTCATACAGACCCTACAAGAACACAAATGCCAGCCCAGGCTACTATACCCAGCAAAACTCTCAATTACCATAGATGGAGAAAACAAGGTATTCCATGACAAAACCAAATTTACACAATATCTTTCCACAAATCCAGCCCTACAAAGGATAATAGATGGAAAACATCAACATAAGGAGCAAAACTACACTCTAGAAGAAGCAAGAAAGTTATCTTTCAACAAATCCACACAAACCTAATTCCACCTCTTACAACAAAAACAACAAGAAGTAACAATTTTTCTTAATATTTTAATATGAAAATTAATATTACTAACATATCCTAATTGATTGAAATCCAAAAATATGAGGAATTAGAAATTTGTTGATTGTCATCCAATGGTCTCTCTAATTTGGTTATTGGAAAAATAGGTCCAATATTGTACAATCCATATACACTTTCAGCTTGTTTGTGTGTGACAGTGTCTTCCTGTGTACAACATAAGGGTCTTGAAATCTTAATTCTCCTATCTCAGCCTCTCTATTAGTAGTATTATTTATTTCATGTTTTCACACTATACTATGGTTTTCAGAACAGCTTACATATTTCAAAAGTATTTATACACCCAAAAGAAATGTAGACAATTAAATTGGGAAGAGAACAACAAAGAGTGAGACTGAATGCTTTGCTTTAAGTTTGTAACTCTTGTATCAAGTTTGAAGAAGAGGACTTTATAAGTTACTCTTTCTCTGAGATGAATGCTTTTCCAAATTATCACAGCCAGTGAACCAAATTCTTACCCTCACCTCATGTCTGTGCCACCCTCTAAGCAGAACCATTGTTCATTGAAACAGTTGGTGAGTGACTTTATGGATAGGCCATCTTAATACACATACCATTTCTTTTTTTGTTTGTTTGTTTTTATGTTTTATTTTTTTTATTTACATGTAAATTTCTCCATTCCCAGTTTCCCCTCCAAAAAACAAAGAAACAAACAAAAACAACCAAAACAAACCCCTGTTGCCTCCCACTTCCCCATGCCTGCCACCCCGCCCTCTCCCACTTTCTGGCCCTGGCATTCCCCTACACTGGGGCACAGAACTTTTAGGGCCGAGCTCCTCTCCTCCTATTGATGATTGAATTTGCAATCCTCTACTATACACATGCTGCCTGAACAATCAGACCCCTCCATGTGCATTCTTTGGTTGGTGGTTGAGACCCTGGGAGCTCTGAGGGTACTACTTAGTTCATACTGTTTTTCGTCCTAAGGGGCTGCAAACCCCTCAGCTCCATTGGTTCTTTCTCCAACTCCTTCACTGGGGACCCTGTACTCTGTTCGATGGATGGCTGTGAGCCTCTACATCTGTGTTAGTCAGGTGCTGTCAGAGCCTCTCAGGAGATAGCTATATTTAGGGTGGCTTGCCCTTCCTTCAGTCCCTGCTCCATAGTTAATCTCTGCAACTCCTTCCGTGGGTATTTGGTTCCCCCTTTTAAGAAGGAATGAAATGTCCACCTTTTGGTCTTCCTTCTTCTTGAGTTCCTTGTGGAATGTGGATTGTTCTTCCTGTATTCCAAACTTCTGGGCTAATAACCACTTATCAGAGCACATACCATTTCTTAAATGAATGTAACCTGCTCTCTGTGGGCTGAGAATAAATTCACTTACTCAAGTCAAATAGCTTTGACCATAGCAGGAAGTCTGTATCCAAAAATCGTGCCTACAATTCATTCCTTGGTGCAGCAGAACTGTCAACTCTCAGCTTAGCTACAATGGAGGTTAAATTCTTTGGTGATGTGAGGGTCATTGAAGTACAACTTTATTACAATAAAATCCAGTGTCTAAATTGTTCTTATTTTGGACTTGTACCACAGTAAGAGCCAAGATTTTAAGCTCTGCTAAATACAAAACAAACAAACAAACAAAAAGACTTTATATATTTATGTTCATTTAAGAAAATACTAGTAGTGATGTATTATTTTGAAATATACAGTTAATATGTTTGGAGTTATTTAAAATTTATATTGAGAAAAATGTATGTATTTTCAGTATTGCTGTAGACAAGCATCTACATAAGACTGTTAAATTGATTGTTGTTATATATCAAGCAACTTTTATAATAGTCATTTTTATTGTTATAATATTTTATAAATTTTAAAGAATATGACAAAAAAGATATTGTATTGAAGGGGGGTCTCTGAGAGGAGTTGGTGTACAAAAGGGAAACAAGAATGTGATTTAATTCTATTTACTTAAAATATGTTTTTAAATGTTAACAAATTCAGATTAAATTGATATCATGTAACTTTTCTCATCAAAATGCAATAAAAGTTAAAAAATAAAATTAAAAAACTTCAATACAATTCAATTTTCTTTTTCTTTCTTCCTTCCCTTCTTTCTTTTTCTTTCTTTCCTTCTTTCCTTTTTAAAGGTTTTTATTCATTCTTTGTGAATTTCTCACCATGCACCCCAATCCTATTCATCTCCACATCTATTCATATCTACCCTTTACCCTTGCAACCTCCTCTCCAAAAGAAAAGATAGAATAAAAAATAAATAAATTTTTTAAAAAAAATCTTGTCGTGGAAGCTGTAGTATGTCAGTGTGCCACAGAATGTGTGTCCACAAGTCCTAACTTGCAAATGTTCATTGCAATGAGTCATTAGTCTGGTTTGAGGCCTCTGGCTTCTGCCATACCATCAACACTGGATCTTCACTGGGACTACTCTCAGATATCCTGTTGTTGCTCTGTGTCATGGGGACCCTTCGGCTTTGGATCTGTAGGAATGGCCCTTCAACACACTCCAACAGATCATAGATGAGGTAGATGCTGGGGTGGGCCAACTCAAAGCCCTGGATATGGGCCTGGGTGGTTGGTCAGCCTAGCAGATAATCCACATACCACCACCATGGTGAGCTCTCCAGCACTGCCCCAGCTAGCTCACCCAGCACTGCAACCATCAAGGGGCAGGGCCAGCTCTATAGATCACCTGACCTTGTCGCCAGATCACCTGTGCCTTCATGACAGGGGCTAGCTCTACTGTGCTACCCAGAGGCTCTGGTCCTGCTCTCCTGGTGCTGCCTCCAGTAGGAGGCAGGGATGGCTCTCCCATTTCATGATCTCAGAGCCAGCTCTCCCCTACCTGCCACAAGTGGGTGAGGAGCAAGGCAGGGACACAGACACACAGACACACAGACACACACACACACACACACACACACACACTACTAACAGACTACACAGACAGCTCGCTCTCTCTCCCTCCATCCTCTTCTCTCTCCCCCTCCTCCTACTCCTTCACCCGTCCTCCCAGACAAGGTCTTATTATGAAGCCCTGGCTGGCTTGGAACTCACTATGTAGAGCAGACTAGGCCCTAAACTCACAGGGATCTGCCTGTCTCTTCTCCCTCCATGTTGAAATTTAAAGATCTGAGCCATTTTGTTCATTTTAATTTTCTAAGTGCACATGCATATAAACAGGAGAAAACTTATAATTTTCCAAATAATTTAATGTTTCTTATAAACGGTTTATTTTAGAAGTCTTTAGATAGATTGTGTCAGATGAGGTACTAGATGGTCCTAGCTATGGCAGTGGGAAAATGAGGCAGGAAGGAAGCAGAGAGTGTTCTGGTGTTCCACTTGCTTTCTCCACTTCACTCAGTCCATGTAGCCCGCGCAGTCGTCTCGCCAGCAAGAAGACACGCGGACACTAGGTTCCTTCTGCAGCAACGTTTGTTTTATTGTCTCCATCCATAGGGAAAAACGGGGTCGAGCCCCAAATCCGCACTGCTTATATACACCACAGTGCGGCGTATCTGCCCACAGCGTGGCGTGTCTGCCCATGATTGGCTGTTCGCTCATTACCGTGACATGGCGTCTTTTTCACTCTACGCACATGCGCAAACAGTTGCTTACTAGGAGTTGACAGCGGAAGTAGGCGCCATCTTGCCATGGCGAATGTCTCTCCAGCTTCACTGCTCCCCACAAGTCCAGTACTCCTACTCATGGGATGTTAAACTGACTTGGTTCAGTTACACGCACATGCACACACACACACACACACACATTAATTAGAATGGTTTACAGATATGGTCCAAATAGTCCAAACAATAGCTGTCTCTTGATGGAAGGTCAAGATTCCTGTAGTAGTTCAGTCTAGGAGGCTGGATATCAGCTTGTCTGCAGTCTTGTTGGTTGGAGTCTGTCTAGGAATGCAGTGCCTCAGTGGCAGGTCAGGTAAGACAGGCAAGCAGGCAAAGGACACGAGCTTCCATTTTCCAAGTCCTTTCCTGTAGGCTGCCACTAGAGGACGTGACCCACATTTTGAGTGGGTCTTCTCACCTCAAAAGATCCAATGAAGAAAATCCCCCAGGGAAGAAAACATACCCAGCTGCTCAGGACTTGGCTCCAGATGTGGTCAAGTTGACAACCAAAATTAATCACTCAGCTTCTTCTTTCTCTCTGGCTATTCCTTCTCCATCTCCTCTGTCTACACCTCCTCGTCCATGTAATCGCCAAATGCAAGCGACCTTTCAGTGCTGGATCACAAGCCCTCTTTACTCTTGTAATTATATCCCAGTGCAGACCTCACCCATTCTCTCTCCTTAATTAACCACCCACGTGCCAATGACTCTAAAGTATTTGTTTCTTTATCTGAGAAACTTAGTCATTTCACTCAAGGTCTGCTAGGGAAAGCCTCAAACCCAATGTAGCCTGTCAAAACTAACTTAAAAAATGAATGTTTTTTTTTTTTTTGTTGTTGTTGTTGTTGTTTTTCGAAACAAGGTTTCTCTGTGTAGTCCTGGCTGTCCTGAAACTCACTCTGTAGACCAGGCTGGCCTCAAACTCAAAAATCTGCCGGCTCTGCCCAAAGTGCTGGGATTAAAGGCGTGTACCACCAATGCCCAGCGGTTTATTTTTCTTATATTGGATATCTAATATCTAATTCCATATTTGATATGCTAGAAAGTTTAATAAAAATACAAATATAAAGTGTTTGGTAACTATAATCTATTTCTAATGTTTATCTTCTCTGAACTCAGAGCACAGACAGGAAAGCCTTACTGTTTTTTTACAGGTTTTTTACAGGACTCTTGCAGAGGGCTAGTGTTCAGTTCCCTGCACCCACATGGCAGCTGACATCTGTGATCCAATCCCAGGGAGTCTCATGCCTCTTAGCTTCTGTTGGTGCTTCACATACATGAAGTGTGCATAGATGCACATGTAGGCAAAATACTCATATACATGGGATAAAATAAAATATTTTAAAAATAAGCAAGCAGGATTTGGGACTGAATAAGTGATTTTTTTTCTTCTTTTTATGGTTAGATGCATTTGGCTGCTTTTTTTCAGAGACCTTGGTTCAATCCCCAGTGTGTAAGAAATACTAAATAAGAGTCTTATGACAAGTGAATAAACACCATGACCAAGGCACCTTTTAGAGGGACAACATTTAATTGGGGCTGGTTTATAGGTTCAGAGGTTCAGTCCATTATTTTCAAGGTGGGAGCATGGCAGTGTCTAGGTAGGCATGGTGCAGGAGGAACTGTGACTTCAGCATCTTGTTCCAAAGGCAAACAGGAGAAAACTGACTTTCAGGCAGCCAGAATGAATGAGCTTCTTTTTTTTTTATTTATTTAAGATTTCTTTATTTATTATATGTAAGTACACTCTAGCTGTCTTCAGACACCCCAGAAGAGGGCATCAGATCTCATTACAGATGGTTGTGAGCCACCATGTGGTTGCTGGGATTTGAACTCAGGACCTCTGGAAGCGCATTCAGTGCTCTTAACAGCTGAGCCATCTCTCCAGCCCATGGATGAGTTTCTTAAAGCCCACATCCACAGTAACAGACTTCCTCCAACAAGGCCACACCCCTCAAACTACCACAAGTCTTTTCTATGGATAAGACTTTTTATAAAACTTAGGTTTAAGACAAAGAATTGAAATCTTTTTATCTTCCTCCACCTTGTAAGACTTTTAATGCAAGTAGTTCGATCCTCCAGACCCAGAAAAACTAGTTTACACAAAGAACTGCTCCTTTATTACAGTGACCCCTTTCCCCATCCTCAATTTCCTGTGCACCAATTCTTTTAGACTAGCCAATCAAATCAGGCTGTGAAACCAGGAAGAGACACAACCACTACCCTAAGTTAGAACAATCACCAAACACACTTCCAGTCTTTTAAGTATTCACTCCGAGTATGCCCACTTGATAAAGAGTCACGTCTGCCTTGTCCAGACACTTCAGTTGGAATGCTGATTTCTCCCTTTGCCGCTCAAAAGCAACGTGGCCAACTCCCAACTGGTTCTAACTCGAATCTCAGGGACAACGCTCTCTTCTGCCTCCCTGGGTACTGCACACGCGCAGTGCAGATAAGCTCGCAGGTAAAACACCCATAAACACGGGTGGGGATATGGTAGGGTGGAGATGAATAAAAATTTCCCCAAATGAAATGATTTAAAAAAACGTCACCAAATGCCAAACAGCAGCGGAAAGGGATGCAGTCCTGTAGATTTAAGCGTGCAACTGGCTGAGAGTAAACCTGGGTTAATTAGACCACTGGGAACGCATCTTCAGAAGGGCGTAGACCACACTGGCCGTTGTACAACCGGCTTCTGCTACAGGAAAAAAAGTAAATAGATTTTTTGAATTCCTGGGGAAAAGACCTTAGAATCTGCAGCAAACACTAATTAGGGCAGCTTCACACGCGCATCCCAGGCAATAGGCGCAGTACCGCTAACACGACCGTCTTTGAACCAGCGGGCTACCCACCACTTCCCCAAAGCGCTCGTCTCCCGGGCTCTCTCCCGCCGCCGCCGTCGAGCGCGCACGCGCACGCGCGCGCGGGAGGGCCCGCCCAGTGCGCCTGCGCGGCGTGACGACGCCACACGCTCCCGGAAGTAGGAGGCGTCCAGCGGAGTTTGTGTGGCGGCCGCCGCGGGAACGTGAGCGCGGTAGTTTCTCCAGGGAGAAAGGCGGCTTCGCGGGGCTTGGTTGGAGTGACAGCGAGCGTCGGCGGCCATGGAGGACAAGCGGGGCCCGGAGCGTGGCGGCGACGCGGCGCAGCAGAAGACGCCGCGGCCGGAGTGCGAGGAGTCCCGGCCGCTGAGCGTGGAGGTGAGGGTACTCGCGGGCGCGGCGGCCTCGCTCGCTCCTCTGCTCCGTCCCCGTCGGGGCGAGCACCGTCCGCTGAGGGAGGCGCCCGGCCCGGGCGGGAAGTTCCGAGGGAGAATGCCGCGTAAACATTCGGCGTGCGCGGGCGCACTGCCGGTCCATCAGCCTCGAGGCGCTGATTGGCTGAGTTCTCCCCAGCGCCCACCCTCACCGCCAGGTGCGGCTGCAAGCCCTTTGCGGTGCTCCGCCAGCCCTTTGGGGTGCTCCGCCAGCTCTTTGGGGTGCTCCGCCAGCCCTTTGGGGTGCTCCGCCAGCCCTTTGGGGTGCTCCGCCAGCCTGTGTCTCCCTCCCCAGACAGCCCGCTGCCATCTGCACCCCGAGGTGCGTCTCTTCCCGAGAGGGCCCCCCCGCCCCCGGTCTTCCCCCCCACCCCCCCGGCCCCTAAGGTCTCGCCCAGAACCCTGCCACGACCGGCTTTCTAAAGTGATTTGGTACCCCGACATCCTCACGAAGGCGTCGTGATTATGAACCGATCCCCGGGACTTAATTTAGTCGTCTTGATGAATTAGTGTTGGCTAGCGCCGCAGGTTACGAACGAGATGCTAAAATTCCGTCGCTTTTTCGTAGTAGGAGTTGAGCACTGACATCAAGGGTGTTCATCCGCAGGGTAGAGAGATGGCTTGGGCGGGAAAGGCTAGGCTCAAAACCAAAATTCCGAAGAGGCTTCCTGGTGCCTTTGTTCTTTCCATTTACACCTTCGTGTAGTAGCCAGAATGGCCTTAAAGTACGCGTTATTTTAAATTGTGTGTGTACATGGATGCCACGTGTGTGCAGGTGCCTCTGAAGACCCGAAGAGGAGGTTACATAGGGGTCCTGGGAAAGAGCAGAATTTGTTCTTCATGGCTAAGCTAGTTCTCGGGCCTCTGTAGAGTTTCCTTTTAACAGTCTGAGTGTGGCTAGTTCGCTCTACTCCTTCTGTGCCTTCTTCAGTTTGCCCCTCTGCCGCCTTTGCTCATTTCATATACACATCTTCGCTGTCCCTCTGGCTTCCTTGTGTTCTTTCATAGTTGAGTGTTTTCTGACTTAAGGATCTTGTGCTCCTCTTGTCCTGAGCATGCTTCTGTGGATCTTTCCAGATTATTCCCTCTGTTGGTACTTTGGAAGGCTGAAAGAAGCGTCCGTTTGCCCTCTGGAAAGATGCCCTTTCATTCTAACCTATGTCGTCGATAACATCTAAGTCGGTTCTAAAGCCAATTTTAACGTGCAAAGCTTTTTATGAGAGAAGTCAAATATACTTCATTGTCTTTCAGAGTTCTGAACCTTTGAGATAGAATGCTTTGAAGGCCTGGGTCTGTGTTCACATTGATTTTTTTTTTTTTTAATTTTTAATGACGAAAACAAAATATACCTAAAAGCGAAGCTTCTGGAAAAACCATTTGTTCTTCCCTGTCTTGTATCGCTCCTCAAACTTGACCTTGGCCTCCCGCCTGGCCTTGCGTTTCAAAGCTGGGTCCCTGAACACATCCTTATTGACAACAGTCTTGTCCAAGGGGATATCCACAGAGTACCTTGTGGGCATGAGGTGGTTATAGTTATAAACTTTCACAAAGGACTTGATCTTGGAACGCCTGGCGATTTTCTTCTTGCCCATGGCAGCTGTCACTTTGCGGGGATAGCGGTCAATTCCAGCCACCAGGGCATGGCTGTAAGGGCGGTCTGAGGTGCCATCGTCAATGTTCTTCACGATGACGGCTTTGCGTCTGGAGTAGCGGACAGCCAGACAGCACCACTTTCCCGGGTTTCATGAACTTGCCCATTTCCACAGCTAGGAGCGGACACCCGGCAGAAAGGAAAGGAGGAGACTTCCGCTCGATTTTTTTTTTTTAAAGCAATTTTTTTGTTTGTTAAAGCAAAGTTTTTTGTTGTATTTGAGATTTTAACTAGTAAATTTCCACCAACTCCAATTTTGGTGGTTGATGTAAATGTAGAAGGAAAGAAGTGGCATTTTAATGTTTGGACAACTTTGTTTCAGTGTGCAGAAGCAAAAGCTTTTTTTTTTAAGTAGTGTCTGGTTTTGACTACAAGATTGTGTCAACAGGTTTTGTTGAGAAGTAGTTACTTCCTAGTTACTTTATAAAATTTTGACACTTTGAAACAAACAGTAGATTGTGTTCATTTTAAAAAGGGTTTCACAGATGAAGATAGAGCCACCTTCACAATTGTCTTAGAGTTTCTGTTCCTGCACAAACAAGGAACAAGTTGGAGAGGAAAGGGTTTATTCAGCTTACACTTGCACACTGCTGTTCATCACCAGAGGAAGTCAAGACTGGAACTCAAGCAGGGCAGGAAGCAGGAGCTGATGCAGAGGACATGGAAGGATATTACTTCCTGGTTTGCTTCTCCTGGCTTGCTCAGCTTGCTTTTTTATAGAACCCAAGACTACCAGCCCAGAGATGGCAGTACCCACAGTGGGCCCTCCCCCCTTGATCACTAATTGAGAAAATGCCTTACAGCTGGATCTCATGGAGGCATTTCCTCACCTGAAGCTCCTTTCTCTGTGATAACTCCAGCTTGTGTCAAGTTGACACAAACCCAGCCAGTACAACAAAAGAAAAAGAACAGCAATATTTTAAGATACGTTTTTGTTCAGGAGAGTGTGCAAACCCATCCTTAAGTTCCATACTCTAAGGCCCTTCTCTACAGTATTGCAAATTAGTGATGTTCATGATCCTTTCCCATAATGTAAAGAGATGTCTTATTTGTAATAATAGAAACCATATTTATATTTAAGTTGGGTACATGCAGATTATAGAATGTGAAGGCTCTATGAAAATGAGTATTTCTTTCCATGTTGTGAATCCATGGCCACAGTTCTTATCTGGCCAGACCTGTATGTGAGGTGTGAGAGGTGAGGTGAATCTAGAGATGAGTGGGAGCTAGTGTTAATCATTAACTTAGTAAATAAGTGTGTGTTTGCATACAATTGTGCATGTGGGGTTGTGAATTCCCTTCTGTTCCTTTGTTGGTTTATTTAAGCTTTTTTGTTGTTGTTTTTGTTGAAAACTTGTAGTGTACTTGAAATTTGGGAGGTAACAATTTTCACAAAATCAAGGCTGGAATTGAACCTTGGCATCAGAAGTAAATCTTTATAGAAATGGCCATTTATTTATCTAGAATAGGTGTGTTTGTGTGGTAAATTTTCAAAGCTGTAGATTTTAGATAAGAATTCTTCAAGTGTATCAGAATGGATTTATTCAAAGAGAATTTGTATAAGTTAACTAAGACGTTGATTTTGGCTAAACTGTTAATGTTGACAGTTTTGTACCCTGAAAAACGATGGAGCTTAAAATTCATTGTAACTTTAAATATGCATTATCCTGACTAATGTCTAAGGAGAAATTTAAATATACCTGAAAGCTAGTCATTTGGTCAAAGTGCAGTGTACTCTTAAAAACATTTGTCTAAGCATATACTGATTTACAAAGTAAGGACTTTGCTTTTGTAATATGTATTTTTGACAAGCTTATTCCTACTCATGAACGATTCATGCAGTGAAATTATTGGCCTCTTTCTCAAAGAGGATAGCAGTGAGAATTCTGAGTTCTTTGGCACCGTACCTAGCAGTCACTACTAGTAACTTTGCTGCAGCTAAGAGCGGGAGGTAATCCTTGACCTACTGACATCAGTCTTGAGCTGTCATCAGCCTCTCTGTGGGGATTCCTCCTTATTCCATAATTAGTAAAGTCTACTTGGGGACAGTGTGGTAAATTATGACCCAGTAAATATACATTATATATTAATAGTAAGTAAACTTTTTCAAGTTAAGTGTAGTGGTACACACTTTTTTTAATATGTATATGAGTGCTCTATCTGCATGTACACTTGCCTGCCAGAAGAGGGCATCAGATAGATGCTTGTGAGACATCATGTGATTGCTGGGAATTAAACTCAGGACCTCTGGTCAGAAAGACAGACAGTGTTCTTAACCCCTGAGCCATCTCTCTGGCCTGTAAATAAACTTTTTGACAGTTCTGAAAACATCATGTATATTTGTAACATTGTATATAGACATTTAGTTAACTTTAAAAATTCCCTATAAATTACTGTATTTGTGGTTTATGTCCTGCCTATAAGGAATATAGAATGGAGTCACGTGACAGAAAAGGAACACTGTAGATTTGAATAAATGATGATAATGCATGACTTAAATTGTGAACTTTAAAACAGAGTGCATTTGTTTGTTTTAAGTGCCAGGAAGTTTGAGTTCCAGACTGACATCTGTTTTCTTTTCATTTGGGCAGGTTCTGTTAACTTTGTGAAATAAAACTAGGTTAAAACGTTCTTGGGAAGTCACTGATTCATACATGCACAGTGGTGTAAAAGTCAATTAAACAGCCTATTTCTGAGAGTTTAGGATATTATTTGTGAAAAGGCTTGTTTATAGTCTGTTGATCAAGAGTCAAATCACTGTTTATTAGTAGTTAGCCTGCTGTATACACAATCTCATACTTAGAATAAATGCTAACTAAATACTGTTTACCATCACCAGATACATCTGGGACAATTACATGTGTATAGGTGAGGAACCTGCAGATCAGAGGCTAATAATTGCCCAAGGCCATGCTGCTCGTAAATGGCCAGCTAAGGCCCCGAACCGACATGGCTCTGATGCTAACATCTGTCCTCTTTTTACTCAGCGTCATTGCCTCTGAGGAATCTCATGACTCAGAATAGAGGGAGGCCAAATATATTGGAAACATCTTTTCATCTTCCTGCCCTCCTCCACTGGCACCAAGGGGAGCCTTCCACTGTACATGTAGCATTAGGAGTTTGCATCTTTAAAACTATATTTGCACTGATTATAACTCACTTCTCTCCCTTACTTCATAGAAAAAGCAGCGATGCAGACTTGATGGCCAAGAGACAGATGGATCGAAGTTCATTTCCTCCAGTGGCAGTGACTTCAGTGACCCCATTTACAAAGAGATCGCAATGACAAATGGTTGCATCAACAGAATGAGTAAGGAGGAACTCAGAGCTAAACTTTCAGAATTTAAGCTTGAAACAAGGTAATTAAAACTAACTTCTAACCTGTTACTTGAAGCAGTTAATATACTCTAGTTCTTAAAACTAGAATCACTGTGCAGCTACAGAAGTAGTACCTGCTCATTTTCGAAACCGCTAAACAATAAAAGTAAAAAATTTCCTACCATGAGATAATTCATATCACAGCTATAGTTTATATTCTCGAGCATGAGTCTTGGCATGCAACTCTATTGCTCACCTTTAGATAGCAAAAGATCTTTTTTGAGTCAAAGTTTGTGACTATTTTAGAAATATACTCAGTGTATAACTGTATAGTCATTTCTTTTTTTTTTTCTTTTTTTTTCTTTTCTTGGTTTTTTGTTTTTGTTTTTGTTTTTGAAACAGGGTTTCTCTGTGTAGCCCTGGCTGTCCTGGAACGCACCTGTAGACCAGGCTGGCCTCAAACTCAGAAATCCACCTGCCTTTGTCTCTGCCTCCCAAGTGCTGGGATTAAAGGCGTGAGCCCCATCTGTATAGTCATTTCTGTGTGGTAAGTATGTTTCCTTCTTTTTTACCTTGACACAAGTGTAGTCTGAGCTGCCCTTGAGCACACAGCCCTCCTCTGTTCCCGATGCTGTGTTATATGAGAGTTGGACTTCTGTCCAAGTTCAGCCGAGGGTGCAAAACACTGTGGCCCAGGAATTCAGAAATGTGCCAGATAGGAAAAGGAAAAGCATATTTCAGGCAAAAAGAAATTAAAAACAAAACAAGAAGACCTTGTAATTTCTATTTGTATCTTTTCTGTCATATGTTCTTGTCTTTATTTTATAATCAAACTTAAAAGAATTCAAAAGCATGTCACACATTCAGGCTACAGCACATAGTGCTGTATAATCATACTTGCGGTGTAACAGCATGCTGTGGGGAGAAAGAATGTTTGACAGTAAGACTGAAATGGTAAGTTGAGGCAACTTTGCTAAAGTCTGAATTTACCTTGTGACTGAAGGAAGTCACTGAAGATGACTTTCACAGGAAATTGAATTAGTGCTCAGGCTTTTTGTTGGTTGGTTGGTTGGTTGGTTTTGGTGTTTTGGTTTGGTTGGTTGGTTTGGCTTGAGACAAGGTTTCTCTGTCTAGCCATGGCTGTACTGGAACACACTCTGCAGACCAAGCTGGTCTCACAGAAAGCAGATCCTCCTGCCTCTGCCTCCCAAGTGCTGGGATCAAAGGTGTGCGCCACCACTGCCAGGTTTAGTGCTTGGTTCTTACATGAAGTGAAGCAGTATGCTACAGGCTGGAATTAGCAGGGCCTCTGCTATACTCCGTGAAACTAAGAGAAGCTATAGTAGAGAGATTGAGGACAACCTGGTTCAGAATAGTGTTCAGAGGTAAAGCATGTAAAAATGGTATTTAGATACAGAGGAGCAAGGCAGATGTTAGAGAGGAGAGGTTTGTACCCTGAGCAGCTAGATCGGTGTTTGTGCCCCCATCAGGTTTGCACTGCCATTTCTTCAGAGAAACAATAGATAAATAAGATGAAAGGAAAAGAAGTGAACAGAAAGTAAAAGTAGTCACATCTCACAAGTGACTCAGCATCTTAAAATGAAAAGGGTTGAGGGACTTTCTAGCTTGATAAAGAAAACACTAAGACACCAGGCATGATGGCACATGCCTTTAACCCCAGCCCTCGGGAGGCTTCAGAGCAGGCTCAAAGCCAACCTGGTCTTCTTTGTTCCAGGACAGCCAGAGCTGCATAGTGAGACCCTGTCTCAAAAAAAGAAAAAAACACTACAATGGTTTGTTTAAAACAAACATCCGTTGATTATTATTTTCATAGGTTTCTCGTTCAATGCTTCAGTGGTTGTTTAGAAAGGAAAACAATAGACTTAAAACATGTAAGTTTTAAGTCACTAATTGTTGATGTAACCAAGAAATCCAGCAACCTAGGTTTACTCAGACTCTTACTGAGTATCTTAGTGTTCTCTCAAAGCATGCTCTAGGGTGTTATATCCTCAACTACTTTTAAAGTAGCTTAAGACATTCAACTTGAGGGCCATAATGTGTTCATACCGTCAAGAGTTTTTGTCTAGTTGTCTAATCCATGAATGCCAGAAGAAAGAGTACAGTGTGGTCAGTGTACCTGAATTTTCTTACTCAGCGTTACAATTTGTCCTGTTAGCTTCAAGTTTTATAGCATATATGTCTTAACAGATAGAGCAGTGTTATGTGCAGGTTCAAGGTTATGGCTTGAAATACTAGATACAATGAAGACACCTTTGTTTTGTGAAGGAAATTTTTGTCATATTAATTATTGTGTTTTCATTAACTCTTGGCTAACTTAGCTTTGAGGTTTTCTTTTTTTTCTTATATTTGTTTTAGCTAGCATTTGTTAGTTTTGCTGTAGCTGCAACTTCAAGCCAGTGTCAGCAGGTAGGAGTTGTGATTCTTGACTGTAACATTTACTTAATCTTGTGCTTTTAGAGGAGTCAAGGATGTTCTAAAGAAGAGACTGAAAAACTATTACAAGAAGCAGAAGTTGATGCTGAAAGAAAGCAACACTGTGGACAGTTACTATGACTATATTTGTATTATTGACTTTGAGGCTACTTGTGAAGAGGGGAACCCAGCCGAGTTCCTGCATGAAATTATTGAGTTCCCTGTTGTTCTGTTGAATACACACACCTTAGAAATCGTAAGTGACTTGTTATGTCTTCATCTCAGTTTTAGTAGCAACTATTCTGTTCATTAGTGAGCCAGTAGCTCTTGTTTGTCATCTGAGCTGGAAATAGAATTACAAAAGGAGGTTTTCACATATTGCTGAGTTCCATATCAGCATGATTAATAGAAAAACCACAGTGAAGCAGTTCTGGGAACTGTTTTTCATCTTGTCCATGAGCTAAAATTGTGTAGATGCCAATCTCCAGGGAAGTGAAAATGAACTGGAAGAGTACCCTGTGTGTGGTGCTGAGAATCTAGTTCTGTGAAGGCCCTTGGCATTGACATATTTTCTTAAAGCTCCTTAGATGGTTTTGATGTACAGTGAGGGTGGAGGACCGTTGGTAGAGATAATCGCTGATGGCATAGGGGAACCATCTAAGCCTGCATTCTCAAGCCACACGTGTGCCCCAGGTAATCATCTGCACTGTTTTTAGTTCAGGACTTCCTAGAATGAATCCCTCAAAATAATGCCTCCAATTTTATAAACTCTGAGTGAGGAGATGTCACAGTGCCTCATCAGTCTATTCACTAAGAACAGAGAGGCCTGCATGTGGTAATGCGTAGCTTTTCTGCTCAAAACCTTTCAGCTGTGTTCTTCCCTCACAGCCTTAGGCAGTTCTTTCCTTGCACTTTGTGAAGCAGGGCCTCTTACTTACTGTTTGCCACCTGCATAATCCAGCCTTCTCCAAAGCAGATTAATAGTCAAAATAAAGGAAAAATGGCAGCTATGAAGGCTGATTCCTTGGGTTGTCTTAGGGTTTCCATTGCTGAGAAGAGATACCATGACCAAGGCAATTCTTATAAAGGACAATATTTAACTGGGGCTGGCTTACAGTTCAGAGGTTCAGTCCATTACTATCAAGGAAGGCAGGAAGCATGGCAGCATCCAGGCAGACATGTTGCTGGAGGTGCTGAGAGTTCTACATCTTGTTCCGAAGACAAACAGGAGACTGTCTCTCACATGGCTAGGAGGAGGGTATCAGAGCCCACCCCACAGGGATACACTTCCTCCAACAAGGCCACACCTCCTAATAGTGCTACTCCCTGGACCAAGCATAATCAAACCACCACAAGTCATTAGATTGTATTTATTCTCTCAGCTCAGGACACTGATTTAACATTTTTCTTCCTTTATTGAGGCATTAGGACTCATTGCTTTCAAATGTATTCTCATTACATTCTGTCCCACCACTAGAAATCCTCATTCCATGATATTGCCAGCTACCTTCTTTATGGAGAAACTCTTTAAAAAAATTACATGTACCTCTGTCTTTGTTTTCTTCTTGCGTCTCTAATACTTATTTCAAAGAACTTTAAGCTCTATGCTTTCTTTTTTAAAGTTTATAAAGGCAGGTGTGTGTGTGTGTGTGTGTGTGTGTGTGTGTGTGTGTGTGCGCGCATGTGTGTGCGTGTTTGTGTATGCATGCATGCTCCCTTGGTGAGTTGGTTTTCTCCCTCTACTTCATTGAGGTAGAATCTCTCATTGTTTCTGTTGCCTGCCTATTCCAGGCTAGGTAAGCTGTAGGCTTCTATGTAATTCTTCATCTAGTGATTCTGTTTTTCTATCCTTGTCACCAGCCAGCTTCAACACACTGGCCTAAGGAACCCTTTCAAAACCTTGCCATGACTTCTGATTTAACTTTAAATTACCGAGAAAAAAAAAAGTATTTCATGTATTAACCTAGCCTCCTTTTACCTCCGGTTGCTTCCTGTTTTTATGTATTTGTTTATTTTTTATTCAATCTTTTCCAGCCATACCAACTTGATTCTGTTTTCTAAAAAATGCCAAACATCAGCTGGTTATCCACATACACACTCCATGCCTCAAGAAACCCTCCTGTGTATTAGAGTTCACCTTCAAATAAAGCCTCATTTCATAGGGTAATTAATGTATGGACACCCCTGTAGAGCCATTGTCTGTGATCCTTCTTCCTTGGTATATTCTTTTTTTTTTTTTAATGATTAGTATTTGGTCCATGAATAAATAGGTCTCTGTAATATGCTTATGGAAAGTGATCCCCCACCCTGTCTCCTGTGCGCTGGGATTAAAGGTGGGCACCACCAAGCAGGCTCTGGGAAACTTTACATCCTTGTTACAATGTACTTAGTATTACTTGGTTGTAATGCCAAAGAGAATTCCATCTTTGAAAGGTTTTTACTTAAAGTTATAAACCACGGGACTGGCAAGATTGCTCAAGAGGTTCTTGTGCCTAGCGTAAGGACTGGAATGAGCATGGTAGAAGAGGTGCACATGGAACTTACCACATTATCATTGCTTTTAGAAATCTGGATGTCAGCAGGACTCTTAGAAATTTAACTACTCTCACCACTTGTCCTCCGACCTTTATGTTTGAGCCTTGGTAATCACACATTCGAGAGTGTATGTGTGTGTGTGCATGTGGGTGTGCGTATGTGTGTGTGTATATGTGTCTGTAAATATGCTTAAGATGTTTAAAAAATTCATAGAATATAAATGGTATGTGAGAACATACTCCCTTAATCCCAGCATTGAGGCCAGAGTTAAGTAAAGCTAACCTGGTCTACATAGTGAGCTGTAGGCCAGCCAAGGCTACCTAGTGAGACCTTTGCCTCAAACAAAACTCCCCAAATAATAATTAAATTATAAACAATATATTGATACCTCACAAGGACTTTTATAGACTCTATGTTTAAAACACCCAACTAAGTAAAATTCTTAAAAAATAAAACTCCGGTAAATGAAAAACATTTATTTAACTTTTGAAATTAAAATGTCCTTTACTGTTTTTTATACTTTTACAGTTCTCATTAGACATCTGCTTGACAGATTGTTGTATGGTAAGATCAGTGTGTAATAAGAATTTGTTCTTATTCCTGGTGAGATGGCTCAGTGGTTAAGAGCACTGGTTCTTCAGTTAGATCCAGGTTTTATTCCTAGCATCCACATGGTAGCTGTCAACTGTCCGTAACCATTTTCAGAGAATCCAACACCCTTTTCTGGGTGACATACATGCAGACAAAACAGGCATACATTATAAAATAAAAATACACCCCCCCAAGTTAAAAAACAATTTGTTCTTAGACAAATGTGTACATTTGCCATTGTTAATGTCTAACCCTTGGGGGCTGGAGAGATGGTTCGGCAGTTAGAGGGCAAGCTGCTGCTTGGTTCCCAACATGCTTATCTATAGCCTCATAACTTACTGTACTTCCAGCGCCAAGAGATCCAGGAGATCCGATGGCTTTTGGCTTCCATAGGTACTTGGGCTTATATGTGTTTATATGCACGTACAGACACACAGGAAGAAGAAATTAAATTTTTTAAAACTTACACAAAAGATTGTTACTTTTTATTTGTATATAGTTGCCAACTTTAAGTCTTCAGGTTTTGAAATTAGTCTTAATTTTCAAAAAATAGCCCAGTAGTTAAAGGAAGGCAGTGTCCAACAGAAGGAAAAAGAAACTTCCTCAAAGCCTGCTAAAATTCTCAAAAGTTGGGAGCATATGACTTGGGAACCAACATGAAAACTTGAGAAATGCTACTAATTAGTGTCCCATAAGTTGCTGTAGTTACAAGGCAAGGTTTGACTTTCGGTGTTTAGTTTCATTGAATGATTTTATAGAGTGAACAAGAGCTGATTTCCTATAGTTGAGGCCTCATTTCTTCTGAAGGATGCATTGTTTTTACAACACGTTATTGTAAAGTAGCAGCTGTGTCAACAGGCTTAATTGTCTTAAAATAGACAAGAAGATGACCAGTATTTTACAGACAAAGAAAATATTTACCTCAGCTGTGGTTTGAAGACGCGCTTTCAGACACCTGCTAACTTGATGTCTTTAAAACCTCAAATAAGCCGTGTCTTTACATTTAAATATTAGAGGGATTTTTGTTGGGAGATCCAGGACAGTCTCCTTAGGAAGACTGAAATGATCCATCTGGAGTAGATGCAATTCATCTGTGGCTGGATTCGTTGAGTGTGCATGTCATGTGAAACCCGTTCCCGTGTGTCCTCCCCTGCAGGAAGATACGTTTCAGCAGTATGTGAGACCAGCGGTTAATGCTCAGCTTTCAGATTTCTGCATCGGTCTTACTGGAATTACTCAGGTGATTATTCTGTTTTAATTTATGTTGGTTTGGGTTATTTTGAATTTGAAATTTTTGAATCAGTGGTTTCCTTTGTAGATAGTTTTAAAAATATTGTTATAAACAATTTAATGTGCTATTTTCCTTATTTTGTAAAAGTCCTTCATACTGTAATTAAAATAACAACATCAAAAAGAGATGGTTCAGTAGTTAAGAGCACTGAGCACTGGCTTTTCCAGAGGATGTGTGGGTTTGATTCCCAGCACCCATATGGTGGCTCACAATCCATACCCAAGATCCAGTACCCTTTTTCGGGCCTCCACAGGCACTAAACATGCAGATACTATATATGAAAGCAAAATATTCATACGTACAAATTTTAAAAAGAATTTTAAAAAAGCAGTAAAGTATGTTATAGTAATATAATAGTGACAAAGAAAACTTATAACAGAAGCCTTAGAGCTGGGGCAGTGATAAGCCATAGTCTCACATACTAAGGGAGTAGGGAGTGCAATTCTGAGGCTAGAGGTTCTCTTGAGCACAGATATTTGAGACCACCCTGGGCAGCACTGGCAGATTCACCTCAGAAACAAAAGTTGAAGCCAAAGAGTCAACTCTACCTTACCCACCCCTCAGAGTTGTGGCAATGCAGTCAAGGTTTATGTTGTATATGGAGCATTAGTAAAGTGTCGCTATGCTGCACTTAGGTAGGCTTTAGAACCGCTCTCTTACAGTCTCGACTACACACCTTTGTTGGTCAGACTCGGGGTTCTATTTAAGTTTTAATGTGTGGGTTTTGTTAATTTATCATCAGTTTCTGCATCAGTTGCCTATGAGTTGGGATCACGCAGAATAAACCAGTGGTCACAGCTTGGGCAGGAAGAATGACAAGTTAGTATTTCATTAGCTTGTGAGGGCATCTATACAGAGGGCTTACATCTGTGTTGGAAGGTAGGGCTGCCCTGAGAAATATCTTCATGTTAATGAACTTGGGCTGATCATAATAAGTAAATGGGCAGAAAGGAAGGATTGGGCATTTTAAGTGTTGGCAAAGCTCAGTGTAGTTCAGGATGGCTCAAATCTATAGGCTCTTGAGAAGGTGTTTGAGCTGGACAGAGGGAAGCAAATCATAAAGGGTTCTATAATCCTGTAAGCAAGTATAAGAGACCTGCAATATGTCAGATTGATGTTTTACAAAGTCCAGCCCTGTGGCAGTGTAGTCCACTGTGCCACACATACTGTAGCATAGTGTAATGTGGAGAAGGTGAGATCTGACATGGAGAATTCTTAGGGGCCATAGGTTAAATGGAATATTTACCCATTGTCTATAAAGAATCAGTTAATCACAAAGAGCCAGTAGGGTTGATCTTTGTTGTAGTTTGCTTTCTATAGCTGTAATAAATACCACAGCCAAAGGCAACTTGGGAGGAAAGGGCTTTCAACCCATCATTGACGGAAAACAGGGAAGAGATGGAAGTGGACATTGGAGCGATGCTTGCTGCCTCACTCAGCAAGCTTGCTCTCTGGCCCCAGCTCCGCAGGCTTTCTTACTCAACAGATCTCTAGCCACCTGCCTACAGTGGGTTCACTGTACAGTGACTCTCCCACATCAGCAGTCCACTTCCCACAGGGCTATCCACAGGCCAGTCTGATCCAGGCAGTTCTTCCCTTGAGGTTCACTCTTCCTAGGTCACCTGTATGAAGTTGACAAGACCAAGACAATATTAAATCTTAATTTTGGGAGAATTGTACACTCAATTGAAAGCAGTCTCTAATTCGTGGGGATAAATTATTTCTCCCTAACTGTCTAGCATTTAGGTGGACGTAGGTCTAAGTCATGGAAATCACAGAGAGTGTAACAGTTCACATGCCGTTTGCTTCCTTCCAGTATACATGTGCAAGCAGTAACTACGCCAACCTCTTTCTCCTTTTGTGTCTTCAGGATCAGGTAGACAGAGCTGATGCTTTCCCTCAGGTCCTGAAAAAAGTAATTGAGTGGATGAAGTCAAAGGAATTGGGAACTAAGTACAAGTACTGCATATTAACAGATGGGTAAGTGGGAAAATATTTCCAAATCCTTTTTAACAAAAAGAGGCTCTTAATTCATTTAACTTCTACAAGTGTTACTTATTAAAGTCCCCAGAAGTCACCCTATAGAAAGAGCATTTGTTCACCTCATATTCTTTCCCTAATTAAAGTTGAATTCTCAGGATGGAGGAATGGAGGGAAAGCCACCAACATATCAAGTCCATAATAGACCCCAGGAGATCCATGCTCCCACATGCTGCTGAAACAGCTTGTGTATGTCCCTGTGTCCATCCTGACGTTTGCTTGCTCACAGAGGCCTACAGCTTGGTGTGCTCTTGTGTCACACAGTCCACACTCACCCACCATTCTTCAGGCTGTCTACTCATTAAGGGTTTGCCCATTCTCTGTCTAGTTCATGTCATTTCTTGCTTCTGGGAGATTCTCTTCCTTATCACCTGTTCTTCAGTTCTACCCTGGCACCACAACTCACTGCAGCTAACAGCCGTCGGGATGTCTGCATGCTCTTTTAATAGAATGTTGGAAGTCCTTTCAGAGCATGTCCTTTTTTTACCCCATAGTCTTCCAAGTTCAGAGTTATCTGATGAAAGAGAAATGAGGGCTAGGTGCTGGGGTGCTTATCTGTAGTCCCCCACGTGGGAATTGGAAGCAGGAGGATCAGGGATTCAAGGTCAGCCCACATCGTGAACTTGAGGCAAACCTGGGCTATATTTTGATACCCTATCTCAAAACTCTACTCTCATCTCCCTGAAAACAAAAACAAAGAAGGATTATACCAAGGTCACTGTGCCACAGCACCATCAAAGGGAAAGGGGAAAGCAGCTTCTCTTGTGGCTTCTGTTGTGCCACAGTGGTGAGCCCCATCAGGGTGCTCTTCACATACGACAGGAGCTGCACATGGAACTTACCACATTATCATTGCTTTTAGAAATCTGGATGTCAGCAGGGCTCTTTAGAAATTTAGCTCATTTTAAACATGAACAGTGTTCCTGCTAACATTGACCGTCCTTTCTATCATATTACAAACTGGAGGCAATTTTTTAAAATCTTAAATTCTGGGATGGATCATTCAAAATTGGTATGATGTTTTGTTTTGGGTTTTGTTTTCATTAGAACAGTAGCAAAAATAGTAGTTGATGCCTCCAGAAATAGTGTGTGTATGTATATGTGTATGTATGTATATATGTATGTGTGTGTATATATATATATATTTGATTTTGTAGTAACTGAGCTGAGAGATTGTAAAATTTCCCACTGAAAGTTCTAATTGCTACTGTTTTGACTTTGCCTAAGGAAGGCCACATTCGAGTGAACTCAAGCTTCCATGTGGTACACTAAACCTGGTTGGCCTTTGGAGACAAGATCTCACTATGTAACATAGCTCTGACTGGTCTGTGTGCTGCAGCCTTCGAAGTGCCAGGATTAAGGAGTGTGTACTGTCCTTGTAGCACTAACCAGTAAGCAGTAGAGAAATAAATAGCAGGCCAGGTTGTATCTAACCCTTAAAATTTGTCTTTGAGTTAGTAAAGAACTAAAATGATAAATTAGTTATAACATGTGAGCCTACCAGTTACACAGAACTTAGAAAGGTAGAAGTTTGGCCAAGAATCAAAACCACAAAAGCTATCAAGATGAGTTTAGTAAGAATAGTTGTGAAGAGAATACTATATTTTTGCTCTGTTAAAAGCTTAATAGTATTTTCTAGGAGTCAGGGTTACTTTTCTAAGCTTGGTATTTTCTGTGAGTATGAGAAAGTTAATGTAAGTAAAACACAAATAGAACCATTTAAAATATTCTTTGTAGTAATAGTATATTGTTTTCTTTATACACTTTTTTCTCTTTTTGCAAGTTCCTGGGATATGAGTAAGTTCTTAAACATCCAGTGCCAACTTAGCAGACTCAAATACCCTTCTTTTGCTAAAAAGTGGATCAATATTCGAAAGTCATATGGGAACTTTTATAAGGTAAAAATTCCTTTTTTATTAGTTATGTTCTTAACCATGTTTGTTCTATTTTACATATATATTCAGCTGTGATTTTGTATGGGTATTCATTTTTTTAGGTTTTTAAGTTTATGTGTATGAGTGTTTTCCTTTATGTATGTATATGGACCATAAGCATACCTGATGTCCATGGAGGAGAAGATGGTGTCAGGTCCTCTGTAGCTTGAGTTAAAGATGATTGGGAAACACCATATGGGTCCTGAGAACCCAACCTGGGTGTTCTCTGCAAGAGCAATGAAAGTAGCTCTGAGCAGCTGAGCCATCCCCTCCATCCCATGTAATTTTTTTAAAAGTTTTTTTCCCCCACAGGAAAAACAAAGTTATCTAATTGTTACTTTTTAGCATCTCAGTTGTGTTCAGATTAGAACTATAGCTCCTCTACTGACCTTTTTACTTCTCATTTAATGCATTACTCATTAACAGACAGATTCATAAGTGGATTGCTTCTGGGACAAATGCTATTGGATTTTATTTTATTTTTGCTTTTGTGTGGTACTAGACCTTGAACCTAGTGTCTTAGGTTTGCTGGGTAAGCAGTATATGCCTAAGCTGGCTTCGTTACTTTTTAATTTTACTTTATTTTGATCAAAGTTAAGCATGTATAAGTAGTATAAATTTTAAGCTAGTATTTAAAGATGTAGAGAAATGTACATTTCCAGTCACGGTCCTCATCAGAACTGTTTCTTATTCTCACACAAATTCTCTCACCTTTAAAAAGGTGCCTCACCGGGCAGTGGTGGCGCACGCCTTTAATCCCAGCACTTGGGAGGCAGAGGCAGTTGGATTTCTTAGTTCAAGGCCAGCCTGGTCTACAGAGTGAGTTCCAGGACAGCCAGGGCTACACAGAGAAACCCTGTCTTGAAAAACCAAAAAAATAAATAAAATAAAATAAAATAAAATAAAATAAAAAGGTGTCTTCACATATTTACCTTTGCACTTTTTCTGTTATATGCTTAGACATGTGCTGTATTTGAAGTTTCCTTGTGATATACCTGTTGAATTCCTTTTATTACCCTTTGAAGGGCTGGATTTGTGGAAATATATTGTGTGAATTTGGTTTTGTCATGGAATACTTTGGTTTCTCCATCTATGGTGATTGAGAGTTTTGCTGGGTATAGTAGCCTGGGCTGGCATTTGTGTTCTCTTAGGGTCTGTATGACATCTGCCCAGGATCTTCTAGCTTTCATAGTCTCTGGTGAGAAGTCTGGTGTAATTCTGATAGGCCTGCCTTTATATGTTACTTGACCTTTTTCCCTTACTGCTTTTAGTATTTTTTGTTTGTTCAGTGCATTTGGTGTTTTGACTGTTATGTGGTGAGAGGAATTTCTTTTCTGGTCCAGTCTATTTGGAGTTCTATAGGCTTCTTGTATGTTCATGGGCATCTCTTTCTTTAGGTTAGGGAAGTTTTCTTCTATAATTTTGTTGAAGATATTTACTGGCCCATTACATTGGGAGTCTTCACTCTCTTCTATACCTATTATCCTTAGGTTTGGTCTTCTCATTTTGTCCTGGATTTCCTGGATGTTTTGGGTTAGGATCTTTTTGCATTTTGCATTTTCTTTGACTGTTGTGTCAATATTTTCTATGGTATCTTCTGCCCCTGAGATTCTCTCTTCTATCTCTTGTATTCTGTTGGTGATGCTTGCATCTATGTTTCCTGACTTCTTTCCTAAGATTTCTAACTCCAGAGTTGTCTTTCTTTGTGATCTCTTAATTGTTTCTACTTCCATTTTTAGATCCTGGATGGTTTTACTCAATTCCTTCACCTGTTTGATTGTTTTTTCCTATAATTCCTTATGGAATTTTTGTGTTTCCTCTTTAAGGGCTTGTACCTCTTTACCTGTGTTCTCCTGTATTTCTTTAAGGGAGTTATTCATGTCCTTCTTAAATTCCTCTAGCACCATTGTGAGATATGATTTTAGACCCAAATCTTGCTTTTCCGGTGTTTTGGAATATCTAGGACTTGCTGCGGTGGGAGTACTAGGTTCTGATGAAGCCAAGTAGTCTTGGTTTCTGTTGGTAGGATTCTTGCGTTTGCCCTTCGCCATCTGTTGATCTCTGGTGTTAGATGTTCTTGCTGTCTCTGACTAGAGCTTGTTCCTTATGGGTCTGTAAGTCTGTCAGTACTTCTGGGAGATCAGCTCTCTTCTGGTAAATCCCAGGCCCAGATGGGTGAGTCTCTGGGTTAAAGCACTCCCTGGAGGCAGGCTCTCCACTTGCAGGGAAGGGGCAGAGAGGGTTGCTGATCCATCACCTTCACTTGGAGGCTGAAAGGATCCTGTCCCTGCAGCCCTGCTACTCCCCTTCCACTCGTGAGGCCTGTGCCTCCAAGCTGGTCCCGCCTTAGAAAGTCACTGGAAAGAAAATGGCCACCTGTTGAATTCCTATAGTGAAGGCTGGTTCAGCTCTATTAAAGCTCCTGCCTGTAAATGCCCTTCCCACCCTGCATGTTTATAATTAAGAAGTCATTGCTAAGTGCTTGTGGCCTGTGACTATGGAGACTACTCAGGAAACCTCCTCCTCCTGCTCTTTTGTATAATGGAAGCAGGGGCTCAGCATGTAGCTCCTGCAGAATGCTGAGGTTGTAGGCTCATGCAACCACCACCCCTGGCTGGTTGGAAATCTGTTACTCACCAGTCAAACTGTGACCCTTCTCAGTACTCATAACAGTTTGTGGCTGGCTTCCAGGATTACTGTCTTGGAGCCATTAATCTTGTAATTTTAACTTGTTTATTCTTCCATCTTCTAAAAATCTCATGAGTGTTTGCTTTCCTTTCTTTCATGTCTCTAATTCTGTCATTATCTTTCTCCTTTTACAACGTCTTTTGATAAAGTATGTCCTAATGTAGTTTGATTTTTTTTCTTTTCTAATTTTGTTTGTTTGTTTTTTCTGAGATGGTTTCTCTATGTAGCCCTGGCTGTCCTAGAACTTACTCTGTAGGCCAGGCTGTCCTCGAACTCAGAAGTCCGCCTGCCTCTGCCTCCCAAGTACTGGGATTAAAGGTGTGCGCCACCACTGCCCGGCTGTAGTTTGATTTTTAAAAGGTACTTTAAAAAAAAAAAAAAAAATTGAAAATTACATTTGGCAGGGCAGGGAAAGTGTTTTCTTGCTTTGTTTTGTTTTTTGTTTTTCTAGTTTAGGGTTTTTCTTAACAGTGCTGCTGTAAATGTTCTTACACATCTTCTGGTGCCTTTATATACTCACCTAGGGCGTGTAAACCTGGGAGTGGGGCTGATGGTCACAGGGTATGTGCCTCATTGCCATTGCTAGTTTCCAGAGGCTCCTTCCACTGTGCTGCCTCCTTCACAGTAGATCCAGATCCTTGCTACCGTCTGTGGGTGCCAGACACCTAGGTGTTCTCCATCCTGTTTCCTTTTAAATTAGCCCCCAGCTTTTTGCTATTAGTTTAACATGGTTTGGTTATGTCTTGTTAGTCCTTTGATTATATTTTATAACTTTTCAGTTTTTGTGGGGTTTTCTTGTTACACATTTTGGGGATTAAAAAAAAATAACTTTTAAAAAATGTTACAGAAAATTCAAAACCTATCTGAAAGGGAAAACCTGAGCAGCGACTCATCTCCAGCCTTAGAGACACACGCTGAGTCTTGTTTATCCTCACTTGCTTTTCTTCATTATTTTGAATCAGAAAACTGACAGGAGCTCATCGCCTGTAGCTGTTTTACCTCCTGCCCCATTATTTCTAACCCAGCTTTTCTCAAGAGTGTATATCAGAAATGGCCAGTTAAAATGTATTAATTTCTTTGTTTCCTCTTCATAAAGTTAAAAACTTACAAGGCAGACATTATAAATGTGTTAATCAACTGGCTTAAACTAAAATAGGGTTTGATATTTCTAAAGGTAGGCTGAAATAAAAACACAGGCACAGCCAGGCAGTGGTGGCACACACCTTTAGCAGAGGTAGGCAGATTTCTGAGTTCGAGGCCAGCCAGGGATACACAGAGAAACCCTGTCTCGAAAAACCAAAAGGGGGATGGCGCACAGGCACAATCATATTGACTAGGAGCATTCCCCCCCCCCCATCTCCCAGTTTTTTTCTCTTGCATATGCTCAAATGTAGGCTTTTTTCTTAAAAGTTTTATTTATTATTATATGTAAGTACATTGTAGCTGTCTTCAGACACTCCAGAAGAGGGCATCAGATCTCATTACTGGTGGTTGTGAGCAACCATGTGGTTGCTGGGATTTGAACTCAGAACCTTCGGAAGAACAGTCAGTGCTCTTACCTGCTGAGCCATCTCTCCAGCCCATAGGCTGACTTTTATAAGAATCTATAAATGTGTCTTTTATGGGCCTGTATCTCCATAAAAATGCTGGGTTTTGCAATAAAGGATAAGATACCTCTCCTGATTGATGTACTCTGTTTTATTTCTTCTGTATAATTAGTTGATTTGGGAAGATTATATAAATTGGTATTGTCTAGAAAGAGATAGAGCAGACAGCTAGAATTTCCTCATATTTAAACATACACATATACCTAGATATATAAATTTAACTATGAAACAGTTCACTAGGTTTTAAAGTACTCTCTACTATAGGCATAGATTTATCACAGCCTACTTTAATTAGGATTCAACCTCCCCTCTAGCCCACCATCCACCAGAAGTAGTGGGAAAGAAAGATTATTAGGATACAGGAGAAGTGGACCTTTAGAAATATTTAGAAATAGCTCTTTGGGGCGATTCCAGTCTTTGTTGTTTTTAGTCCAGTCCACTTAGCAGACACCACACATGAACCAGCAAGGGCAGTTCAATCAAGAAGAAACCACAAAGCTCACCAACCAGCCTGAGACCTCAGACGACGTGGCAAGAAGCTGCAGGAACCTCACAAGATGTTTATCAGCAAGTTTTCTCTATAAAGTTACCACAAGTGAAGCTCAGCAATGCATGAGCCAGTACATACCTGTAGTCAGTACAGAATAGAATCTGCTACCCAAGCTTGCAGGTTTCATTATCCAGTGAGCTCTGTCTTGAAGCAAAGGGACAGAAAATAGCGCATCATTGTGAGGGACACATACCAGCAGGCCTGCTGGGCTTACTCTTCATTTTCCCACATAAGCCATGGTGACATAGGGACAGGTTCTTGCCCAAGAAAAATAATTGCATGTCATCTGATTGCATAGTTGCTACTGAATAGGGAAACTACCATTGGAAAGTTAGAGAATAGCAGGAAATACTAATGCCTTTTTTTCTTTTTAGTCATGCTGTTTAGCCAGGCAGTGGTGGCACATGCCTTTAATCCCAGCACTTAGGGATTAGCAATGCAATGTAAGATGAGCCAGTACATACCTGTAGTCAGTGAAGGCTAGCAAGGCGGAGCAAACCAATGCTCTAGCTCCCACTTTCTAAATATATATATTACTTCTAAATATCAGATGTCCTTTCATGTGTCTGCTGTAGCAAAACATCCTGTGTGCCCCAGCAAAGCATCATTTGACATTACTGATTTTCCAAAGAAACCAGACGTTTCCACTTCAATCCCCCAACTCTGTAGAAAGTTGAACACTACTAATAAAGTCTAATTTTATCATTTTTAAATCAATTCCCATTTTTTAATTAAAAAATTTTTCATAAATATATTCTGGTCACAATTTTCCCCTTTCTCAACTCCTCCCTGATCTTCCCCATCCACCCAGTTCTACGACCTTACTCTTTAAAATATGTGCACATACACACACACAGCCCTACACACAAACTCACAAAAATGGAAACCAAAGTATACATACAAGCAAACAATAACACACACACACACACACACACACACACAAAAATACCCCAAAGCAAAATGAGAGAAAAGGTACAAAAATACTATTGAACTTTTTTTGTATTGGCCAATTACTCCTGGGGTGTGGTTAATATACTCAGTGAGATGCCATTGAAAGAAATTTCGATTGTTCAAGTGTTGCCAATGGGTATCAGTTACAGATGGTTTTTAGGTTAGGGGTGGGAACCTGTGTCCACTTTACCCTCAGCACTGGGACCCCATCTCACTTGAACCTTTTACAGGCCCTGTGCATGCTGCTACAGCCTTTGAGTTCACATGTGTCTCAGTCATTGTATCTGAGACACCGTTTCCTTGGAATCATCTGTCACTTCTGACTCTTCAGTCTCTCCTGCGTAGACCCCTGAACCCCTCTGGTGGAGCGGGCATGGGGTGCAAATGTGCCATTTAGGACTGAGTGCTCCACTTCTCCCTCTGCAGATTGTCTAGGTGTGTGTCTTTGTTAGTCCCATCTGCTGTAAGAAGCTTCTCTGATGATGGCTGAGTGAGCAGAAAAAGCAGTGAAGTATTCCTCTTCCCTGGGTGATGCCTTTGTTCTGTAAGAGAAGCCAGCAGCCTGACTTCTTGTCTGCCTAGACCACTGACAATTGATTCAGACTTAACTTGCCTCCCTTTTCCACATTGTAGGTACACCTTCTCAGTACTACCCATCTTTAATCCATTCCCCATTGGCCAATACCTCGGTTAGGACTAGAAGCTCAACATCCCACTCTCTAGCCCAAGGGTACACCACCCACACCTATGTACTGGTGTTTGTGATTTTGTTTTTGTTTTTTTCGAGACAGGGTTTCTCTGTGTAGCCCTGGCTATCCTGGAACTCACTCTGCAGACCAGGCTGGCCTTGAACTCAGAAATCCACCTGCCTCTGCCTCCCAAGTGCTGGGATTAAAGGCATGTGCCACCACCGCCTGGCCTGTACTGGTGTCTGTGAAATATGTTCCTTTCTCCTCTGATTATAATCAAGGGAGATTATAATTAGCTTGATTTGGTAGTCTGCACTGGTGCCTGTGGTATTTCAATGCTTGTGCATCAGTCCAAGCCCTCTGGCTTTCATAGTCTCCATTGAGAAGTCAGATGTTATTCTAATGGTCTGCCTTTATATGTGAGTTGGTCTTGTTCCCCTGCAATTTTTAATATCCTTTGTTTTATTTAAGTGCTATGGTTATTGATGAGCTATGGGAAGTTTCTTTTCTGGTCCTGTGTATTTGGTGTCTGAATGCCCCTTGAACCTTGCTGGGCATCTCTACAATTAGGAAATTTTCTTTTATGATTTTGTTAGAAATATCTTCTGTGTTTTTGACCTAGGTTTCTTCTCCTTTTTTTATACCTATTTGTAGGTTTGGTCTTTTCACAGTCTCCCATCCCAGATTTCCTGGATGTTTTGAGTCTGGGGTTCATTGTTTTTGCTTTTTCTAAGATTTATTATTTTCTTTGATCTTTTTTTTCTACTGTGTCTTTGTAACCTGAAAGTTTCTCTGCCATTTTGTTTTTATTTTAACTTACTGAGCTTTTCTTTAAAAAAGTTCCCCCCACCCCCCGCCCCGCCAAGCCAGGCATTGGTGGTACACGCCTTTAATCCCAGCACTTGGGAGGCAGAGGCAGGGGGCTTTCTGAGTTCGAGGACAGCCTGGTCTACAGAGTGAGTTCTAGGACAGCCAGGGCTACACAGAGAAACCCTGTTTCGGGGAAGAAAAAAAAAAGTTTCCCCCTTTTGATCTTTTAGAGTCAAGATCACAAGAACTCACTGTGTGGACCAGGCTGACCTCAAATTCACAGAGATAGATCTGCCTCCTCCAGAGTGCTGGGTTTAAAGATGTGTTCCACCACATCTTTAGTTTTTTAGTAATTCTATTTCTCTTTTAGATTCTCTTTTTATATCTTGAGTTGTTTTTATTATTTCACTAACTTTGTGTTTTCCTGGTCTTTGTTCAGGCATTTATTCATATCCTTGTTAAGGTCCTTGAACATACTCAAAATTGCTATCTTGAAGTTTTTATGTTGTGCTTTAGTGAAATTGCTTTTCTTATTTTTAGCTGAATTGTTCAGAATTCTTACTTGGTTCTTTATCTTTCAGGTTCCCAGAAGCCAAACCAAACTAACAATAATGCTTGAAAAATTAGGAATGGATTACGATGGACGGCCTCACAGTGGTCTCGATGACTCTAAGAACATTGCTAGAATAGCAGTTCGGATGCTTCAGGATGGATGTGAACTTCGAATCAATGAAAAGATCCTTGGAGGACAGCTGATGAGTGTGTCCTCGTCATTACCAATAGAGGGCGCTCCAGCTCCACAGATGCCACATAGTAGAAAGTAACTACATTTTTGTCTGATCAGTTGCTACCAAGGTAGCAGGTGAATGAATCTGAGCTAGTGCAACCTTCAAGCACCTTAAACATTTAAGATCTTACTACAATTACAGATAGATGGGTATGTATGCAGACATTCTGTGGGAGGACACAGCAAATTCTCTGTCACCAGCACTTTTGATATGAACAGTATTTGTTATACACAGTAACCAGTCCCTGCTTAGAACTGAATTTTATAATTCAGTAAGGTGTCCAAGATATGTTCTTTTGCTTTTAGATGGAAGTTTTATTGCTTCATTCTTTGAACGTCATGGCTTAATTGATATTGAAATTTAAAATGAATTTCTACATTACCACCATCAAATTAAATACATTGTTTTAAAAGTGTAGAAAGGATTGAAAGGTAGTCTTTACCCACTGAGTTTTAAGTAAAATGTGGTCCTTTTAATTTTCTAAGTTTGTAGGTGAAGTGAAGGGTTTGTTCCAGGAATGCTATTTGTGGGTACCAGATTCTACAAGTGTTCAGGTTCTGTAGTTCAAGTGGCATAATGCTTATATATAACCTACACGTTCTCCCATATATTTTAATGATCTCTAGGTAGCTTATACTTAATAAACTGTAAAGAAATGGTCGTATCGTTCAGGGAATAATGACAAGGGAAAAAAAAGCCTGCAAGTTGGTGTGGACACAACCATAGTGGGCCTTGCTACGTAGCACGAGTAAGTTGCTCAGCCATCAGGAGCTGGAAAGAAACCAAGATCTGAGACGGTAGAGGTGACAGCAGCTGTCCCCTGCAGCACTCACTCTGGACAGCAGCTGTCCCCACTGTGTCACTCACTCTGATCCACTCGGCAAAGTGCTTGCTGAGAAGCAAATTCAGGTGTTTCTTCTTGGAACATTTTCTGCATATCTGCGTGTATCTTATATTCAAGCCAGGTAGTTGTTTCTAAAGGTGCCTACTTTGACAGCCCTGAACACACATGATCCCCAGAACACACACGGTAGACTGAAAGAATCAACTCAAGGATGTCCCCCAATCCTCAACATGCACACAGTTTGAATTGCACCCATATACAAACATGCATATATGTCCAAAACAAGTAAGTAAAATATAATAAAGTATTGAGACCAGTTTCATATTATAGCTGGAAACTTTATAATAGGATTTAGTTAAATCTAGTTACTAGATGCCTCAGTGGTTAAAAGCACTTGCTAGAGAATCCAACAGGCAAAACATTCATAAACATAAAATAACTAAATTTAAAACACTGGGCTGGAGAGATGGCTCGGAAGTTAAGAGCACTGGCTGCTCTTTCAGAGGTCCTGAGTTCAATTCCCAGCAACCACATAGTGGCTCACAACCCCCTACAATGAGACTGCTGCCCTTTTCTGGCATGCAGGCAGAATACTGTATATATAATAAATAATTTTTTTTAAATCTAATTACTGATGGGATTAATAGAAAGTTAGAAAAGCCAGCCTGGTAGCACAGACATGTAATTTCAGTACTCAAGAGTTAAGGCACAGGTGAATCTGAGGCCACCCTGAGCCATATAATGAGGACTTTTGAGAGCTCTAGCTTACAAATCAATGGGAGTTTCTGAAGATTTGCTCATTGGCCTCCCTCTCCTGTGTGAATGTGTCTTTGCCCTGCTTTGAGATGACTTAACAGCTCATAGTAAACATTTGGATTCAGTACTATAAGGTAAAATGCTTTGTGCCATAGTTAGTAAAGTATCTGGCTTGTCTTAGTGAGTGACCAGTATATATTGGAAAATAATTCCTATTTCTAAAATCAAAATGTGCTTTGGAGATAATGATGTAAAATTGTCTAGAGGCTGAAAGTGTGGACTTTTGGAATTAAACCCCTCTCAAGCTTTCCATGGACCCATTTCATTGACATTGCCTGTTTTGTTATTTTGTATTTTAAACTTTCCTTAATGATTGATTGTATTACTTCTGTGACCAATATAATCAAGTAGACTCATCATGTTTCCTAACTCAGGGCATAGGAAAAAGGGCATGAGAATCTGCTACCCAAGCTTGCAGGTTTCATTATCCAGTGAGCTCTGTCTTGAAGCAAAGGGACAGAAAATAGCACATCATTGTGAGGGACACATACCAGCAGGCCCACTTTCCCACATAAGCCATGGTGACATAGGGACAGGTTCTTGCCCAAGAAAAATAATTGCTTGTCATCTGATTGTATAGTTGCTACTGAATAGGGAAGCTACCATTGGAAAGTTAGAGAATAGCAGGAAATACTAATGCCTTTTTTTCTTTTCTTTTCTTTTTTTTTTTATCATGCTGTTTAGCCAGGCAGTGGTGGCACATGCCTTTAATCCAAGCACTTAGGAGGCAGAGACAGGACAGCCTGGTTCTAGGACAGCCTGGGCTATACAGAGAAACCCTGTCTGGAAAAAAAAAAAATCAGGCTGTTCAAATTTCCTAGTCAAATGCTTAAAACCCCCCCCCCCTTTTTTTTTTAAAGATTTTCAATAGTGCAAGCTTTTAGAATGCTTTTCTCTCTACTAAGTATTTTGCCATCTTTACTCACTTTTTGAGTCTCTGTCAAACTCCTCTGATTGCTTTGGGTGTCTGCTGCAATAACCTGTCTATAATTATAGAATCCTAATTCTTGAAAGGAAAATGCTGCAGACTGACTGCATTGTATAAAGATACTTTGTTACTGCTCTAACGTGTCACACTGATACTAGTATTTGGTAATAGTTACTTAAAGCTTTGTTTTCTCAGCAGTGATCATCTCCTTGTTTCCCTTTTACTTGCTTGGACATTGAGACTTTTTTTCCTGTATTATTTGCAAGTTCACACAAACTGGTATATATTCTCAGCTATATTTTGTCTGATTTTCTTAAACTTTTTTTTAGATTTATTTATTTTTTTATGCACGTGAGTACACTGTTGCTGTCTTCAGACACACCAGAAGAGGACATCCGATCCCATTACGGATGGTTGTGAGCTACCATATGGTTACTGGGAATTGAACTCAGGACCTCTGCAAGAGCAGACAGTGCCCTTAACCACTGAGCCATCTCTCCAGCCCTTGTCTGATTTTTGTATTAAGTACTGACATTGACTCTGAAAATATGTCTTTCCACTTCCCCCTCTGACTGGATCAAGCAAAAGAAGGCAGAAGAGTTTTCTTTTTTTCAACATTGGTTTTTGTGTGTGTATGTGTGGCTGGGAGAGTCTATGTGCACCATGTGCCCTTACATTCTTGTGGAGGCCTGAGGGTGTCAGATGCCTTGGACCTGGACTTAATATGGTTGTGAGCACCTAATGTGCGTGCTGCGAACTTGAGCCCATGTCCCTGCAAGGGCGGTTAGCCCTCAATCCTGGGGCCATCTCTCCACCCTCAAGGACATTTTTTCTGCTTTTTTTTTTCTTTTTCTTCTACGTCCCCTCCCCCTTTCTTTTCTTTAGAGAAGGGCTTGTCCTGCTGTAGGGATAGGTTTTCTCAGCTGGGTTAACATTGAAGGACCATAGAAGTCATGCTAAACTGGTACAGTTGCTGAAGAGTCATTTATTTAAATGGTGATTTCTTGAGAGGTGAAAAAGAACATTTAGTTCATCTTTCTGGATATTACAAATATTATTGCAAAGGATGATTTAGAGAGGAAGAGGGGGTGGGTAGTAAGATTTCTGGGGAAAGAGGGATCACAAGTGACCAATACAAGAAGGAGCACCAGACAAGTCATCCACCTCAAGTGAGCTGGCCCAGGTCCTTTGTGAGGGGTGTGTCCTGTTTCAAGGAAATCTCTCGGAGCTGCTGTAGGAGACTGACTTCCTTAGTGATGGGCTGTGGACTCCTTTATTCCAGCAGGGCGTGTTGAGATACTTTCCATGTATAATTGATTCCAGTGTTGGTAAATGAGTGGTCCAGCTAAGTATCTTCTTGTCCTTAATGCTGACCCACATTTCAGCTCTTCCTGCCCCCACACAGCATCAGTCTGCACACTGTAACCACCAACCAAATCTGATGGCCAAGTGGCAAGTTAAAACCGAGAGTGCTTGTATGGATGTATGGACAAACATATGTTTTTAACAGTGTGTCTGTATAGTCTAATCTGGTTTCAAATTCTTCAGTACTGGAATTGCAGGTAAGTGCTACCTACCATGCCTATGATGTGAATTGTAGCATGGGAATTTTATGAAGTAAAATTTCAATGTTGTAAATAAAGCTTTGTGGAATAGCTCCCATTTGCAATTATTTGCCTGTGCTCTGTGTTTGTGCTACAGCAGCAGGGGTGAATGTTCACTCTAGAAACCTTGCTTGCCATCTGCCTAGTCCTCTGTAGAAAGTTGTTGACCTCTTCCTGATTAAAAGAGTCATTAAAATCCATGGATTTAAAACAACAACAAAAAACCTGATAGTATGAGACCCCTAGATCAGAATGCTACAGTACAGTAATAGTTACATTGAGAACTGTTGGAGTAGTTTAGCCGAAAATATAACAAGCTCAGAGTCTTTGGAGAAACAGAAATACATAGGTGAGGAAAAGGATTTTCATTTAAAAAAAAAAAAGACCCCAATATTCTTGAGAGGAATGTTAGTATCCTGTCTCAAGGCAGGCTTGAGACTGGGGGATAGGGACCAATCATCCCTATGGATACCTCCTTGCCATGACTCCACAGCCCTTCTGTCAGTGCTGTAGAGCCTACACTTTTCTTATACTTGAAGTCATCTCTAGATACTTCATCTTATAAACACCCAGGTAAATGCTGTGGAAAAAGATTCTTTTGGAGTGCCCTCAGGTACCAGAAAGACCCATTAGATAGATTGACTGGAACTAGAGTTACAGATAAGCTGCTGTATTTTTATGTTTTTATTGGATATTTTATGTATTTACATTTCAAATATTATCCCCCTTCCCACTTTCCCCTCTGTAAACCCTCCATCCCATTCCATTCCCCCTGTGTCTATGTGGATGCTCACCCACCACTCCTGCCATACTGCCCTAGCATTCCCCTATGCTGGTACATCTAGCCTCTACAGCACCAAGGGCCTCCCAATCTCATTGATGTCCAATAAGGCCATCCTCTGCTACATAGGCGGCTGGAGCCATGGTCCTTCCATGTTTAGTCTTTGGTTGGTGGTTTAGACCCTGGGAGCTCTGGGTTGTCTGGCTGGTTGGTATTGTTGTTCTTCTATGGGGTTGCAAACCCCTTCAGCTCCTTCAGTCCTTCCCATAACTCCTCCATTGAGGTTGGCTGGCTGCAAGCATCCATATCCGTATCTGTCAGGTTCTGGCAGAGCCTCTCAAGGGGCAGATACACCATGTTCCTGTCAGCAAGGGCTTCTTGGCATCAGCAATAGTGTCTGGGTTTGGTGTCTGCAGATGGGATAGATCCCTAGGTGGGACAGTCTCTGGACTTTCCTTCAGTCTGCTCCACTCTTTGTCCCTCGTGCAATATGATTAATGACAATTTCAATACAAGTCCTTTCCTGATTGATCAAGAGAACAAAATAAGTCTTTTAAGCTTACTATGCAATGCTGCTGTCCAGAGCTGAGGGCTGTTCTTGCTTGCCTAATCACTACTCTGAACTTGGGTTTATTTTCTTCATTGATTTATCTTTGGCAGTGAGACCACATCACTTTGGTCCTGAAATACTATCAGGACTTGTGGTCTTTATCGCCTGCTCTAGTATACATCCTTAGCATAGCACATCCTCAAACATCACTAAGTATAATTGACCATTGTCTCACTATCTTAGTCTCTTTTAGGATATTGACACAGTGTATCTACCACGCACTGGGCCTTCATAGAAAACAGGCTGGCTTCTCCATGTTTTAAAGGTTGGAAAGGCCAGTGCCTACATAGTACGTTTGGTAAGGGCCCTCTTACTGTGTCAACAATGATGTACAGAAAATGGTGGCAAGAAAATGTAAGAGCACACCAGCTTCAATCTCTCCACCCACAAAGCTAATTCTGTCCTGAGGGCCTACCCTTTTGACCCCAGTTACCTTCCAAAGGCCCTAACTCTCAGTACCATCAACATAGGCATTTGTGATGTCTCCAAGATACGCTATGGGCTATTTGTTCAAACCAGTGCTGTGTTCTGGTTTGATTTCTCGGTTGCTCTGATGAATAACACTGCCAAAGTCAGTGGGGGAGGTATTTTCTCTTAGGAAGCAGTGCAGGAACTCAAGCATAGGTAGGGAGCTTGAGGAAAGCTGCTTACTGGTAGCATTGCCCACAGTGGCCTGCACCCTCCTACATCAGTTACCAATGGAGGAAATGCCTCAAAGGGGCCCACAAGCCAGTCTCGAGGCATCTTCCCCATTGATAATCCCTCATAACTATGGACTGGGATAAACTGACAGCCGAAGCTAACTAGGAGACACTGTCCGTCCCTACCTGTTCCTCTCATAGATCTGTCTAAAGTTGCTCTGCGCTCTTAGAAGCTTACATTTTTCACAAGATAAAAGTCAACTCTCTGGCATTTAGACCCTCCAGTCCACTTTCTTACATTTTGTAGGTTTGAAAGCAGCTATCTGCCCTGGGCTAATCATGACGCACCCATACTTTTGTTCCCAGAAAGTAGTCTATCAAGCTTGGTCTCTTGCTTTGGCTTTTAGGAAGTGGCTTTGAGCCTAGCCTTAGGAGCCTATCCTGACTTTGGAAATTTCATCTGGTGTGTTTTCTGTACCGACTGGGCCCTTGATTGGTGCCACCAAGATTCATGTTTACAATTTCATCCATGTAGGTTCTTGCATATTGTGTCTAATGTACAATGTATCCTTGAAAATAGTTATGGTGAAGTATATTCCTTAAGGTGTATATCTCTTCCTGAACTGGAAAAGTTGGTGGCTTATATCCTAATTTCTGAAGAAAGAGTGGCTGCCTGGGTAGTTTCCATGTATTCATGTGAAATCTGAATCTCAATATCAGAAATGTTTAATCCTATCAATACTTGGCTTTCCCTCTAGGTGCCAGAAGAAGCAAGCAAATGTTAAGTTCATGCCTAGTCTGTCCCTGCATTGCTAATTTTAAAAATTCTCCAAGTATTTTTGACCTTGAAGAGGTCATTCATTCATTGGTTGCTTTCTGTTTTAAAGCAGTAATTCTTCAACTTTTCTGTTTGCATAAGTACTTTTTAAAAATTTAGAAGGAAGCTAATTCCATTGCACATTTTTGTCTTGTTTTGGTTTGAGACAGGATCTCACTATGCAGACCTGACTGGCTTGGAATTTGCTATGTAGGTCACAATGACCTTGGGCTTTCTGGAAATCCACTTGTCTCTGTCTCTTGGTAGTGATAGGATTACACGTGTAAGTCACCACACCTGGTTCCATTGCACATTAAGTTTCCTCTGTTTTCAGTAAATACTCACATTTTAAAATGGTCATCATTGTTTATGGATGACACACTCTAAATGCTATCGAAATTAATAATATATCCATATAGAAAATGTGTAGAGAGGGGCTGGAGAAATGGCTTAGTGGTTAAGGGTAGCAATCATGTTGGGTAGCCCACAAATGCTTGTAAAATGCCTGTAATATACCTTAAGGAATCTGACACCACTTCTGGCTTTCATGGGCAATTGCATTCATTTGCACAGATGTACGCATAAGCCCCCAAATGAAAAGAGATGTTTAAAGTATATATTTTTTCTTCAATTACAGTTATTTCAACTGCCCTTTCAAGATCTTCTAATTCAGTAAAACCACTAAAGTGCCTATGTTGGGCTCAAAAGATTGATGGAGATGTAGTATCATATTGGTGCAAATGAAGGAACTGTTTCACATGATGCTGTCGTATAAGGGAGAAAAGCAGTGAAGCAGAGGTTGACCATTCCCTCCACTTGGGAAGGCCTAAGGACTCTACTGTTGCTGTCACTAGTGCTCAACTCCTGTGTCTGATGGTTGCCAGGCTGGAGGCCAAGAGTCCTTGCGTTGGGTCAGTTGATCCTATCCTTGCATTTTATTGCATACTTCTAAGCTTGAAAGCCACAGAGGTACTTAAAAGTTTTTGATGTAAAGTTAATGTAAAATGTGGAATAATCCTTTTTGAGGCGGTTCTGGGAGCTAGCCTCAGGGTCTCATGCGTGACTCCGGTCAAGCATCCTCCCACTAATCTATATCCATGAAGGAGCACCTAGTGGTCTATGACCACTTTTGAAAGCTTGTATCCATGTAAGTGTGAATGTAGGCTCTACACAAAGAGGAGGGAGAGTGGAAGCAACTTTAAGGACCACTTTATTCAGTTTCTTAAATCCCAGGCCAAAGATTACATTGTGCTCTATCTATAAAACGGGTTTTAAAGAGTCATCAGCTAATAATGGTTAGCTTCTTGGTCTCTTGTTGAAAACAATTAGTTGTAGATTATATGACTGTTAGAAGTATTTGTTACGTAGAATTCTTTATTAGGGGATACAAATCCAAACAGTTGGACCAATGCTTAAGTGCATATTAATTGGACCTACTGGTCCTTGGGGCTTCAAATTATTTTTACAGTACTATGTAGTTCTGACTTTATGTACTGCAAATATCCATCATATAACAAGATCAAATGAAATAACTATCATTAACTAAATCAGACTGATTTTGTCAGAAAAGGTGACTTGTGAATTAAATGCTAATGAATTCTAAAGACATGAAAATCATCAGACAATATAAATTATCATAGAAAAGTTATTCAAAGGAGCAGGAGTTGAGAGTCCTTTTGCAGAGGACCTGCTTTTGAGTCTCAGGGCCCACATGAGGGTCACAACCTATCGATTACTCCAGGTCCAGGGTACTCAATGCACCTTTCTGACCTTTTAAGGTTCCAAGCACAAGTTATGGGCACATACATATGTGCAAACAAAACAATCATCCATGTAAAGTTTTAATCTTTTTAAAGAAGTTATACAAAGACTGAAGATTAAGCTTGGGTAGATTTACCAGATAAGATTCAGTGTTTTGTTTCTCTAGGCTGTAACAAGTCGGTGCTTTGTGTACACAAGTAGATGGGCCCTTTTCTTTCCGTAGAAGTACGTGTTGAACCAAGATGTCTGGGAGAATCTGGGCGTGAATGAATGCTATGTGCCGCTAGAAGCAAACTGATCTGGCGGCTGGCCTCGTTTTGTTTTCTGGTAGTAGGTGGTACTAATGTTAAGGTAAATAAGCTGGTATTTGTAGTAGGAGTAAATATTTTGCCATGTAATTCAGAAATGTTTTGTGTATAGATTTTATTCAGTTCATCATGAAAATTTTGATAGCCCGGAAAAGTATTCTATACTACAATGAAAATAAACTACCAGAACATAGTTTTGATGGTCCAGAGGTACTGATTTAGTCATTGTTCTAAGGAGAATTTTATATATTTTTTTAATTCTTTGAGGATTTCATACATTCACACAATATATTTTGATCATATTCACCTGGCAATATCTCCTAACTCCTGGACCTATCCCCACTGCCTCAGCCCCTCCCAGCTTCCTATCTCATTATTTTTTATAACCATCCAGGTCCAATTTGTCCTGCCCATGTCCATGTAGGTGTGTCTGGGACCATTAAAAACGAGTTTTGTTTTGTATTTTTAAAACCTACCATTAATTACGCCTTTAATTGTAGTGGGCATTGTTCTAAATGCTTTTATTATATTTTATTTATATTGTGGTGGAGGTGCATGAAGTGTGCTAGTCAGGGGACAATATGGAGGAACCATTTCTCTCCCTGCACCATGTGAGGACTCAGAGATCAAACTCAGGTAGGTAAAATAGGTGAAGAGTCTAGGTGGAGTGGGAAACAAGCCCGCCCTGGCCTCATGAATATCATGTCTGTTCATGGGCCACACTGTGTGTCTTTCATCAGTCACACCTGTCTGTGAGCATTCACCTCACCTCAGTCGGGAGCCTGTTCAGTCCTGAGCTGTGTGGAAACCATGCACACCAGCAATAATGGAGGAAAATAACTCTCCATTACTTGGGACTGAGCTACACTCTTGCTGCCTTGCCTGAAATATGTGAAGAACAAGGTAGCTTTCATCCATTCTGTGTAGTGAGGGCAGTGGGACTTCCAAACATTACATTGATTCAAATTCAGGAGAGACAGGTAAAATTTAATAAAGACACTTTAAGTCATAATCCATTAACTCCTACATAGTTTACTTAAGGCAACTCTTGTATTTTTACCAGTTAGTGATCTGAGAGACAAGAAGGAAGTGGAGCCTTTTAAAATGAAGTATTGGAAATTTTCAATGTACTAATTTGGAATATTATGTGATTCATTGCTCAGATTTGGAGATTGGTAATAAAAGGATTTTATGCTTAGAAAGCACAAGTTTTTATCCTTGTTAAAGTTCTGTTCGTGTGTGTGTGTGTGTGTGTGTGTGTGTGTGTGTGCATGCGCACATGCGTGTCAGACCCCCTGGAGCTCCAGGAGGTCATGAGCTGCCTGCTGTGATTACTGGGAGCCAAACTCAGGTCCTCTGCAAGAGCAGCAAGCATCCAACTCCCAAGCCATCTATCCATTCCCAGGTTTTTATTCTTGAGACAGTTATTCAGAAATCATATTCTACTGTTACATGTTTTCATGACCCTACTAGTTAAAGTCACTTATCCCAGTCTCCAGGCTTGAAGAGTTCAAAAGGAGAAGGAAAGGAAAAAAGCTCTAGGGCGGTGCTCCTCAACCTTCCTAGTGCTGTGACCCTGTTCTTCATGTGGTGGTGACCCCCAACCACAAAATTATTTACACTGCTAATTCATAACTAGCTTTGCTACTGTTATGAATCACAATGTAAATGTGTGTTTTCTGATGGTCTTAGGTGATCTTTGTGAAAGGGTCGGTCAGCCCCTGGAGGGGTCACGACCCACCGGTTGAGAACCACCGCATTAGGAACATCTCAAGGCAGAGATCTCTACAAGCAGAGGGAGAATCAGACCGTGCGTGCAGTGTGTGCTTCCTTAAGCTTGTGTCCTCACCTTGCTCGTTTCTCCTGGTGATGTTCAAGTTTATTCTGCACCTCTTGGCAAAGGCTTTCTAAAATCAATTGCCCTGATCTCTGATGTTCTGGAAATTTCCCCATTAGCTTCTTGGATAGTTCACTGGGGTTACTAGTTGTGTCACCTTGGGGTCAATACATAAAGAAACAATTCAGGCGTATTCCCTCACCTTCTGCCCTTTTCCCCAGCAAAACACACACACACACACACAAGGCAGGGTTGGCTCATGTCACCCCTGCTCCAACCTGCCAGGCCTCTGTTCTTTTTCGAATGCTGGCACATCCCTTTCCACACCGTGGACGAGTGAGGGCAGAGAGCCTAGGTGTGATTCCACTTTACACCTAGACTGAGAGTCTGTTAACTCTGTTTGATTCCAGGAGCTGTACCTGAACCCACTTAAGTTAGCCTGTGCTTGTGTCAGCACACGAGCCGGCTCATCTTTGTCCTGGTGCATGATCTGTAGTCTGCACAAGGCTCTGCACCAGTGTGCAGTAGACGCTTGGGTGCTGCCCCCTGTTGTGTTTTCTTTTGTCCTTTGTTTAAGTATATCCCATCTTTGTGTTTGCTTTTGAGACATCGGCTTGTTATATAGCCCAGGTTGGCTTTAAACACACTGACTCCAAATTCATGCTGATCCTCCTGCTCTGACTTCCCAAGTATGTGTCTCCTCTCCAGGCTTCCAGTCCTTAAATGTGAATGAATGTAAAGGGGTACATAATTCTGATTAGTTGGTTTGGGGGGGTTGTTTTTATTTTACCAATAATCAGTCCAGTAACATGCAATAACAATTGGATTGTTTATATCCAACTACTTACTAGATATCATATTCTACAAAGAAAAGCAGGTTGCGGGGGCAATTTTAAAGCAGCAAAGTATTTAAGAGCATTATGTTGGGAACAGGGCTACATTTTTATCTTAGCACCAACGGAGTAGCCTCAGCAAGCCACTTAATCTTTCTGAACTTCCAGTTTTCCTACAAAACTTAATAAGGTTATTGTGGGAGCTGAATGAGCTAACATCTGAATCATGCCCAGGGAATGATAGCTGATTTAATGAGAATATCTCAGAGTAGAACACAGATAGCTTCAGAATTCATTATGGTACGAAAGGCTGTCCCATATAGCAGGGCATACTAGATTCAGGGTGATGAGTCAAGAGTTTCTTAAGTTGTCTGTGAGAGTGGATGATCCTGAACTCTGGAATGGAGTCAGGCTTACTAACAAAATCAAAGGGACTTCGGCTGTGGGAATAAGGGGAAGGTGAGAGGCAGGAGGGAACCCAGTGGGCGGGTTAGCAGACACATCTGGTACATCTGTCTATACAGTAGAAGCAAAGTCCCCACTGGCCCATTTCCAAGCAGACTTAGTTACCAAATAGCCACCTCCAATCGGCAGTACTCGGGTGGGACATTAGAGGGACAGAAGCAATGACTAATGGGCCAGGTTGTTGGGAGGGCAATTTTTGAATAGAAATGCAAACTAAATTGTGAGGAACAAGCCAATAAACACTGGAAAAAGAAAAAAAGTTGTTTACCCTGAAGCTAAAATAGCATTTTGATGAAATTGAAACACAGGAAGGTGAATACAACTCAATTCTCTACTGTAGTATTTTCCCAGGGGAAGGGAGGCTGCCTATCTCCCTTGTGAGGGCTTAGATTCTGAACCTGTCAGGACTCTGAGGGTGACCCACATCCTTGTCATCTGCTTGGCTGGCATGGAGCCAAATTCACTTGGTGAGACCTGTTCTTGAACTCTGGCCTCAGAGTCTGAACCATGAAGCCTTTATGAGTTAGGAACTTTAGCTCCAACTCTCAGCTGGCTTCCCACATGCCTACTGAACTGGTTTTACAGCCAGGGCTCTGAGGAATGGGTTCCCACTAATGTACAATAAACTGGGTTGCTCAGAGCCCTGTAATAAATATCATCTGCAACTGAAAGAGCAGTCTCTCTGAGGTCTCAGTGAAAAGACTCAGTGATACTATACAGTGGATCTTGTCTAATTTATCATGAGACTCTCTTGAACTTTACTTCAGAGTTCCAGGCAGGGTGGAGACTAGGTCTGAATTTTAAAACATGAGTCAAATCTGGAACTTGTGTTGGCATGGGCAGACTCTGAGCCTCTAGCCACTACTATTACCCGTAGCTGATAGGGCCTGGCCAATCAGAGCTGATGCCAGGTACTGAAAGATGCTAGGCATGCATAGCTCATCATGAGTGGAAGTGACATTTCTCCTTGCAGACAGGCAGTAAATGCCAGTGAGCACACAGGAAAAAAAGCAGCGCATGGGCAAAAGGAAAGACAGACTGTGGCAGGGATGCCTGGACAGCACACAGGACCTAGTGCCTTCCCAGAGTTGGCCACATTCATCTCCTGGCTTCCCTGACACGTTCCTTTATCCTGTGACAAATCCCCTCGGTAGCCACAACCAGCACAAGCTGGTTTCTGTTACTTGTGGTTAAAGAGCCGACTACTCCAAACTTCACTAAGACAACATCCTCCATGAAGAACAATCTCAGCATACCCTTTAAACACTCGATGGTAAGAAATAACAGCTTTCTTCACAAACAAGCCTGGAAATGGGCTCAGGAGAGGCAAAACCAAAATGTTCTCACTGTTGAGTAGTTTGTGCAAGCAGTAGCTTGGTATAAATAGTGGTCCATTGTGAGAAAAGGAATTAAAGATGCTGTATTTGGGGAGAAGAAATGAGAAGAGGCAATGGAGGCTACACATAAGCAAGGCTCACATCAGCCTCCCCACAGGAAACGGGAACAGAGCCCATTCTGTGACACTGATGGGTTCGGAGGCAGAGCCAACCCCACTCCTGCTGATTGCAATCTATACCTGCTGCCTCCCCCTCCGCATCAGCCCGAGGCTGCCAGGGCTCTCATAACTGAGCTGAGGTTTTTGATTAGTGGGGTTTAGCTTATGGCAAAAACAATCAACACTGCCCAAGAAAAGATAAAGCACATCTGTTCCTGGGTGGAAACCAGGAAGTCACTGTCCCAAAGAGAGTGATCTTTTGTCAGGCTAGAACGCCCAAGGGTATTCCTGCACAAAGCACTTCAATATTCTACTCTTGGGAACAAAGCAGGCCATGCGCAAGATTCCGGCCACTACCACATGCCTAAAACCCAAGGGGAGACACTCATCCATCCAGAAGACTGGGGATTTTGTAGGAATTTTCTTCCAGGTGAGCACAGGTGGGAGCCGCATATTCCTCTTAGAACCCGGAGGCCAGAAATAGCACTTGGATCAAGCAGCCCTGCCTTGCTTGTTACAGTGGTGATAGGATGGCCCTGAGCCCGGGCTGCCAGCTGGCTGGCAGATGCCTGAAGAGAGATGGGAAATGAACAGAGCGGTTCTGTGAAACAGTAACCTGAGCGGCCATATTGGCTCCTTCATATCACGGCATCCCAGGCTATCAAAATGGTTGCCTTGGGTCTTCAAAACCGATCTCCAGCAACTGTAAGGGATCTGCAGAGCACTCGGAGAACGGGGAGGGGTCTGCATGTATCTCCATCATCCAGCTTCTGCCTGTATCTTCTTTGGGCTCACCTTTTTATTTGAAGAATAGGTTCATTATAACGGATGCTTGAGGTTTAAATGGCATTAGGGCATGTATGCACGGGTACACCTGGTACTCTGCTATATGCATACATGCACACACACACCCACAAGGTAAAAGACCCCTCCCTTTTCCTACCTTCCTGTTGGTGCAGTCAAGGACTGCTCAGCTATGAACTGGTGTGCACATTTTTTTGGTGGGGACACAGAACAGTCCACTAAAGGAGGACAGGACATGGAAAAGTAGCACAGAAAAACCAGGCCTACTGTGTGTAACTCTGTCCTTCATGTACCCAATCTGGGACAGGGGCAAGGTAAGGGCTATGAGTAAGTGCATCTTAGAAAAAATAACATCAGGGGATGTCAACAAGATAAAGGATATACCTTAAGAAAAGTGAAATTAGGGCCAGCCAGATGGCTCAGAGAATAAAAGCTTTTGCAGCCTGAAGACCTGAGTTCAAGACCATCAACCACATGGTGGAAGAAAACTGATTTTGCAAGATGTTCTCTGACTTCTACATTGTATGCAGTGACACACATACATACATGCAAGAAATGAATGCAGTGATATACAAATAAAACTTTGAAACAGAAAAGTGAAATTGATGCAAAAGCTACGTATTAAATATGTAAAAAATTAAATATGGGCAGCATCCACTGAGCAAGGGTCCCAGCCAGGGCTGGGGCATGGTTATGACTGTAGGGTTCAGCCCCTTGATTTAAAGCATGGGCTTTTTTTTTCTTTTTAGATGGATTTTGGTTTAATTTGATTGCAGTACTATGGATGCGATACTTGGGCCCTAATTTTGATTCCTAAAAATATTGAAATGCTCTTTCTTGTGTGTGTGCATGAGTGTACATGCAGATCAATAGAGACAAATGAGGAGGAGAGAGAGAAGGGGAGAAAACAGAGAGAGAGAGAGAGAGAG